>NC_081521.1:17453648-17548020 GCF_030273125.1 Centropristis striata
AGCCGTCCACTGCTGTTTTTTTGGTCCATAAAGGTTTTGTGTAGCAGATGATCCGGTTTTCAAGATGGACTCAAACATCTTTTTTTGAACAAGGTCTTTATATTTGAGATTTTCAGTATATGCAGAATACAAAATACAAACATGATGCAGACAGTAACTAATCCCTGGTCACCATCCCACCCACCAGACCTGGGCCACTAAATCAAAGATAGTCATTTTATGTAATTGTTGATAAGGTGAGTCATGTAAACAAATGTAGCAGAGACAGTAAAAACCTATGTAACAATACAAGAAGGGGGTTCACATGTCTTACAGGGTTACATTTTTTGCTTCCATTTGATCCACAAAGGCCAAGAAAGGCTGCCAGGTTGAATTTCAAAACAGACCCATGGAGAGAGTATCTTATTTTTTCTAGTTATGGATGTTGCACAGTCTCTCTAATCCAGTGGGAATATGAAAGGGGAAGAGGGTCTTTCCATCTGAACAGGATCAAACGTCTGGCCAGTAGTGTACAAAAGGCCACCACATTACAATTACTTAAATTCATAGCCTGTGGAGTGACACCAAATTAAGCAGTGACAGGAGATGGATCCATCTTTGAGGTGTTCAGTAGGAGATAGTTCTTGTGACTCCAGTCACTGAAGGCTTTTATCAGATCCCTATATTCAGATTCCTGTCAATTCCTGATACACGCCACAATAGCAGTGTCGTCGGAGTACTTCTGGATGTGGCAGGACTCAGAGTTGTATTTGAAGTCCGCTGTGTACAGTGTGAACAGGAATGGAGCCAGAACAGTGCCTTGTGGAGCCCCTGTGCTGCTCATTAATGTCCCAGAAACACAGTTCCCCAACCTGACATACTGTGGGTTAATAAATCTTCTTTTCAGGGGAAAGTTGATTCATTAAATTAATTCTGAGTGTTTTTGCAGGAGAAAGCTGCCGGAGCGTCTCAGCTGGGTCTGAGACAGACGCCTCGGCCCCGGACCATCTTCCAGGCCGGACTGACACCACACCCACACAACAAACCTCGTAGACAGAGCCGCAAGCAGGAGCACAGCATGCCACCGGTAAACACTCACTCACAGGAAAGAAATCGCTAACAAGGAAGTTGAACTTTTCAAGCATTTTTTAAATTTTTTTATTTTTTTATTAGAAAAGTCAGACAAAGTCCAGGAGTTGAAAAGACGATTTGGTACATAGAATTTTCATCAGGCAATATATATAATAATATACAGTAAATACATCTTGATACAAACACCAATCCAACAGATGTACTAAGCTTTTCTTTCATCAGTTGCTTTCCCTTTTTATTTTTATTTTACTTTAATGTTAATCAAACTATGAACAGCTGAACAAAACATGTCACACTGACTCGGGTCAATGAGTAGATCTTCTTAAAAAACAACAACAATAGTCTCTTCAGCACTTTACTTAGTTTAATGCTAACTAAAGCAGATCCGGTCTCCTTGGTTTCATGTACTGGACCCATTTTGACCACAATCCTTCAGATTTCCCTGATTACATTTTTCTAGAGAATGTCGGTTTCTCCAATCTTTCAAAGTTGGGGCATCTGGTTTTAACCACCAGCCAGGGCTTCCTTCCCTCCAACAATCAATATTCTTTATTACTTTAAGAGTTATTAACCTTAAAGTTCCCTCCAACAATCAATATCCAGTCTACAGCAGACAAATGCTTAAGTACACTGTCAGAACACCAAATGGGATAACAATACGAAATACAGTTTCCAGACACTTGTGCATTTCATACCAATAAGATGCAAGTTTTGGGCGATCTCAAAAAACCTGGTAATGGTTGGCAACATTTGAACCACATGACCTCCAGCAACTTGTTCCAGCGCCTTGATGTCTCTTCTGACTGGGGGAAATGAAGAATCTAATTTTATTTAATTAGTTTTTTTCTGTGTCAGTAATGCTGACAGTAAATGTGGATATCGGATGTAATTCCTCAAAGTTTCACCTTTCATTAGAGCCCAGAATGATGACAGTAGGTTGGACATTTGGTCTGTCACCATGGTAACCAAGGATGCTATCGGAGTCTCCATAGATACATAATCATAATTCTTACTATATAAATATAAAAACCTGTGTAAAATAGCCTTTTTTTTTTAGATATCTTCATCAACTTTGAACTGGGAGTAAGTAATATTTTATACTTTGACCCCATTGTGTTTTCCAGCTCATAAGTCCCAGCTGTAATGATCTGCAGGCCTGAGTTTACCAAAAATATTTAGGCGGACAATAAAAAAAATGTAAAAATTCAGTGGGTTTCAACTTCCATCACCTAATAACAGCAGCACTGACAGTTATTCCTACTCTTTGGGAATAAATTCAGAGTGTTACCTTTCAAATGTGACCAAAACCAGATATATTCCAAACTATTCAAGAACAACTTTATATTTACTTTGGTTATGTATTTAACAGGCGTTTCAAGGTTAATATCAGGCGGCAATCTCCGTGTCTGAGCATGGAGGCCAACCGGGAAGTGCATTAAGCCTGCAATTCAGCGAAAATTCCAGTAGGGGGTGCTAAGTTTGGCTGCAAAAGAAATCTGCCCATTCATTTCAGTGCTAAATTTGAAAAGTTCTCACTTGATTTATTACCTCAGAAAAAATTTTCAGGGACAACATTATGGTCTCAATCGCTAGTAAAAAATCTTCTTCAAGACAATTTGATGTCAATAGTTCTAATAATGGCCCCATTTAGAAGATTATATAGATGATTTGGGGCGTTTCTAGCTTTGATTGACAGGTCACTGACAAGGCGAGCCGTCACCAGGAGAGAAGCAGAGCAATGCGTATCCATGGAAACGTGTCAATAAAGTTATATATAACGTTATATAGATAGAAAAGAGGACGTTTACCGATCTGGTCTCATAGCTTTGACCCTTTCACACTGTATTTTCACTTAATGACAGTTTATTTGAACGTTTTGTTCAGTAAAAATGTCTTGTTCAGCGTTTGGTTGGACTAACAGACACTCCAAGGAGTCGCTGCTCAGTTTTCTGAGGTAAGAAAGATACATTTTGTTTTTGTTTTTTGCTAGCCAAAACTAACATCCCAGTTAATGCTCCAATTAATGCTAACATGAATTAGCAGCGGCTTCTCTTAGTCAGGTTGCCGGTGTAGAGAGGCTGTAGTCAGTGTCGTCAGATCCCTCGCGCTCCTCCACAGTCCAATTATGGTCTGCTCCGCGTATCGGAAACAAGATGGCGTATAACGCTGAACTCGAGGCTTCCAACGGGCAGTCCACAAACCAATGGGTGACGTCACAGTGACTACGTCCATTATTTATATACAGTCTATGGTTAATATGCACGAACGCTAAGGGGTTAAAATGTACGCTTTATTCATCACATTTCACTGCTTTACCTTGCCTTCTGACAGGCCTTTACAGCAGGAATGAAGTTATTAATTATGCTCTCTTCTACCAGACTCCATTGAGAAAAACAGTCATTTTAGTTGTATCCTGAGACTAAATTCGGTAATTTGATTGAAAGAAATTCAACAGATTTATTTTATTTTTTATTCCTAATTAGCTTAATTGGCTGTTAATTGGTGGCAGAAATTTTCCCCTAGACATTTCAGAATCCTTGTTATAAGATAAGATAAGATCAGACTTTAGTTATCCGCAGTGGGGAAATTTAGTCTGCACAGCACCTCAAGTTACAGACACATAGATATAGAAAACAGAATAGGAATATAAAAAATAAGACCCATACATATATTCTTAACACATTATACACATACATTTCTGCTATTTGGCAATTATTATTAATTTATTTTTGTTTTTGTTTGTTTTCCTGAGAGTACTTTTAGAGTAATTTTACAGATTTTGCACATTGGAGAAAATATACTTTAGCATGTTAAATAGGTTAAATAAATTGTTGCATGTAGTAGTATGAACATCAATGAATAAATATTTAAATATAGAAGTGGTATATGACTATAAAGTTTATTTTGGCTTTTATTATCACCACTTCATCTTGCTGTCAGACAGGTATTTGCAACAGGGAAGTGAAGCTGTTAATTATGCTCTCTTCAACCAGACTCCATTGACAAAAACAGTCATTTTAGCATAAATTCAGTTAGGTTGTGTTTTACTTTCTGACACATGCAGAGATTTTTCAAATGTGTAATTAATGAATTAAATCAGCCTGAAACACTGTGGTGTTTATTTTAAAAACAAACTTACCTCCCTCCTTGTTTGTGCTCCTAATTTAAATCAGTTTCCTCAGGAATTATTCTAATTTACCAAATGTTGAAATAATCCAAACAGGCCTGTGCCTCCTCGGCCAGATTAAACACAGCATGCTTGTCTTCTGCTGGCTGTATAGTTTGTGGTGCACGCTTTTTGCAGCACGGTGGAAAATTAAACTCCAGTTCAGTGAGTTCACTTTCTCCCCCACATCCTGGTATCTCCATAAAAAGCCTGTGAGTCAAGGAGCGATGTGCAAAACAAATAAAATGCTGCTGCAGATTGAACCTGTTGAGAAAAAAAGAAGGATTAGTCTTTTCCTTCTTGTTTGTGTTTCTCTGTGGTTTCACTCCAAATGTTTTGCAAATCAAAAGCAGTTTTCCACCAAAATAAATCTGCAAAAGAACATGCAAGTCAGTGTTTTTTCAGCTACTGTTAAATAAATATTCTGAAGTAAAAAATAACTAAATAAGAGTGCTAGTAGCTCCTTTATGAAGCTGCAAAATGATGCTGTTCTGCACCCAAATAATAAAGTACTTTTCTACATTAAAATGTCTAAAATTGACTGTTATTTATTTTATTGAGTTAGATACTTGCATCCAAAAGTTTCCAACAATTTTTAAACATAGTTATTTTAATCAAGCTTTGTGCATGCTTCACTGTTGTGGTTTTCTTCATAAATTGACTTTTTTTCCAGTTTTCAGCCACATTTTTATGATACACCTTTGGAGCGTATATGATTTTGAACCTAATATATCTGATGAAGGTATCAATCTGAAGTTATCAAAGAAACAAGCAAGTTAACATTTCTTCAACCACCAAACATAATTGGAGAAACACTGATTTTTAACATAAAACTGCTTCATTCAGTGTTTTTACTGATTTAATTAGCAGCTGTGATTGTTTTGGAGAGGAGGAGACCTCAGAGGATGTTAAAAACCTGTTAAAAACCTCCTGAATGATGAACACTGAATTAATCGTCACCAGGAGAGGAGCTGCTTCACAAACTCTTCTGTTATTGTTTGGATACAGTGGTAGAAAATTATATATTGTGTGTTGAAGGTGGAGTTCCTTATTTACACTGACTGCGTTTGGTTTGATTTTTTGGTGTGTGTGTGTGTGTGTGTGTGTGTGTGTGTGTGTGTGTGTGTGTGTGTGTGTGTGTGTGTGTGTGTGTGTGTGTGTGTGAGACTGACTGTGTGTGTGTGTGTGTGTGTGTGAGACTGACTGTGTGTGTGTGTGTGTGTGTGTGTGAGACTGACTGTGTGTGTGTGTGTGTGTGTGTGTGTGAGACTGTGTGCGTGCGTGTGTGACTGACTGTGTGCGCGTGCGTGTGTGTGACTGACTGTGTCTGTGTGTGTGTGGTGATTTGGTCTGTGCATGTTTTCATAGCAGCCTGTCCTTAGGTGAAGAGCTGAGAAGACACAAACAAAAACACTCTGTATGAGTGTCTTTTTCTAACACACAAATGTTCCTTTGAGTCTAATAACTCTCGTCTCTGTGTGTCTCTCATCAGTGTGACAGGCCTCCTGCTGCCCTTGCAGCTGCTGGAGGAGCAGGGGGTCCTCGGGCGGCCGTGGTTGTGTCCGGCGGTGTCCCCGAGGCTCCCCGTCTGGAGCTGATGGAACAAGACTCCAAGGACTCGGCCCAGAGCGTCAGCACCTCGTCCAGCTCGGAGATCCAGCTGGAGTACAATGTAAGAACTGAGAACTGACAGCAGCTCATTACAAGTCATATTTATGTGCCCTGTAGTGGCTGTAGTCAGTATAAACGAAGTGGAAGGTGGAAGTGTGTAAAGCATGAAGCAGCGCCCTGACTTATTTACTTTTTTTATCATCTTTTGTAACGTCTAACCAGGAACTTTTTTGCCCTAACCTTAAAGAAGAAATTTAGTCAAAACCATGTGTTTAACCCCCTGAACCCCAACGAGCTGTTTCAGGACGTTTTTTGGTCTTTTTATATTCTCCTCTCTGTGTCCTTGTGTTTCACTGCAACATATAAAATCTATAAAAAATCTATGTATAAATCCTGCAGCTCCATGGAATCAGCACAATCATGGCTAGAAGTGGGAACAACTCAAACATGTCTTTGTGCAGAATAACACAGAGAATGTCAGAAATCAGAAAAAAGAGACACTTGCAGCCTCCCCTCTCCTGTCCTCTCCTCTCTGCTCTGTGTAAACAGATTTTCAGTGAATATTTGTCACGTGAGAAAGGGGATTTTATTCAATCTGGCTACAGCTTTGTCAGGTAACAGCTCATCTTGTAGAGCCTCACAGTGAGTCTGTGTTTAAGGCTGCAACTTAATTTATTATCTTTTATTATTATTGATTCATTTTTACATTTTGAGTCTAAAATGAAACTTCAGATGTCCAACCAGCAGTCCTAAACTCAAAAGTATTTAGTTTACAACCATGCAGAACAGATAAAATCAATAAATCAGATTTTTTTCTGCTATTTGATGTTGATAAAATGATTCAATTGTTGCCAGTAGATTTTCCATTTGTCGACTAAACAGAGTCTTGTAGCAGTCCTGTAGTAAAGTTGCATTATGATTTTTGTTTACACTGACAGAAGTAAAGATTGATCTCATTTTTAAGGCTGCCTGCTGTACAACACATGTAGAATAAAGTGATTCTGACAGAAATATCAACATTTTAAGACAAGTTTTGGTCACTTTTTCGAACAGAAACTTTCATAAGCGATGATACGTTAAAAGACCGTCTGAAAGTTTAAACTCTGGCGATAATGTCTGTTTTTATAGTTTCTTATTCTGATAAACTGTGTATTTTTGACGATCTTTTAAAACCTTGTACGATGTTGGGGTTCAGAGGGTTAAACACATACGTGTGGACGAGGTTTATACAGAAACAGAAATGCAGCTTGAAAGTGCTCTTGGAAAAAGTATGGAGGATGAGCAAAGGGAAAGAAAAAGTGATTTTTTTTAAAAAGGGGAAGTGGAGGTTTGGCAGCGATTGAAAGAGGAGGAGGGTAACTCCCCTCACACACCACAGAGCTCCACCTGGCACTGTGTTAGTGCAGGTGGCCACACACACACACACACACACACACACACACACACAGTCGGGCTGTGTTTGCTCTCTATCAATGGTTTCATTCAGGTCACGGCGACCTCCAGTCTGCAGTGTGTGTGTGTGATGCATACTTCTACAGATCTTCCTCCTGCATGTCTCAGGTCTTCGTGTACACTCTCTCACAACACACACACACACACACACACACACACACTTCTTTTCTCCTGTGTGTGTGTGTGTGTGTGTGCGTCTGTGTGCAGAGCTCAGCGGAGCGTAGCTTCCTTCAGAGAGTCTGACTCCATTACAAAGCTTTAATGGGTTTTCTCTCTTAAGGCGACTGGAGGATCACATCACTCAGGGCTCAACTGGGATTTGTTTGCAAGCATAGAATCTCCACCTGCTCCTGAAGCGCGCACACACACACACACACACACACACACACACACACACACACACCATTCTGTAAAGAAAAGCAGGAGGCGAGGGGGAGAGGGAACGAGCACATTGTGGTTTTATCAGGCACGTTTGATGTTTTTTTCAGGAGAAATGAAAGAAACACCTGAGCAAATGAGTGAAGCAGAAGGTGGACAAACACTTAAAAACTTGATTAATCTTGATAAAATTTCCGTGTAGGAAAACTGGTCTGTGAATCAACACAATCATGGTTAGAATGTCTTTTTTTCTGCACAGTTATAAATAATAATAAAGGCGCACATTGAATTCGTCTGATTTTTTTTTTTTTTACATGTGCCCACAAGTTTCACAAATATTGTCTCCACATCGTCAGATTGAAGTATTGTCATGTTTCCAGCCTCTCCTCTCTCCTCTGTCCTGCAGACAGAGAAAAGGAGAGCAGTAACTTTTCTGATGTCTCTGTTTACTTTGTGTCTCTCTGTTCACAAGACATTTTTAGTCCAAGCGTACGAGACCGTGACCTTCTCCTCTCCTTTCTTCTCCTCTCCTCTCCCTCCTTTAGGACACCAAGGGTTTTGGCATCGGTGAGCTGGTGTGGGGGAAGATTAAAGGCTTCTCCTGGTGGCCCGGCATTGTGGTGACGTGGCGCGCCACCGGCAAGAGGCAGGCGAGCCACGGCATGAGGTGGCTGCAGTGGTTCGGAGACGGCAAGTTCTCTGAGGTGAGGATGGAAAAATCAGACTGACGGAGAGAGCGTGAGACGGAGAGGGTTACATGTGTCTCACTCTGTTTCTTCTCTCTCCAGGTTTCAGCCGACAAACTGGACTCCATCACAGCCTTCGCCAAGTTCTTCAGCCAGGCGTCCTACACCAAGCTGGCCTCGTACCGCAGGGCCATCTTCCAGGCTCTGGAGGTAAGCGTCCACACGGGGAACGTTTACGGTCGCGGAGTGTCACAGGAAAAACAGATTCACAGAGGATTCTGCAGCGAGCATGAAGGGTCCATAGCAAAAGTTGTCACAGCGTCTGGTCGTGCACCTGAATTTTTCTAACTACATTCAGGCTGCAGGTTTGAAATACACTCTGGAGGAAAGAAAGAGCGGGAATATTTGCACGACTCTTTACCTGTCACACGGCCTTCAGTCGGTGATCGCCACCACACAGAAAAACTTTCCACACTGCAATCACAAAAATAGGTTTGAGAGCAAATAAAAATTGACTTAAAAATGTTTAATTGCAAAATACAAAAATACAAAATAAATTTGTGATAAAAAAACATGTACAGTATAAGTACAAATACAAAAGTTTCAACAGCAAGAAAAACATGGAAAATCAAAACTTTTTGATCTGTTGTAATACATTTTTAATCACAAATTATTTTTTATTATTGAATTTATTTAGTTTGATGCATCATAAAGACTCAAAAGTGAACCCAGACTGGTTTGAGGTCTTCAGGCAGTCTCATCTGCTTCACTTTCCCTCTCTACTTTTTTTCTCCTCCTTTTTGCTTATTCGCTGAACATTTGGTTGTGGCGCTCCCTTGTGTTTTGGTGAATACTGCAGCTCCTCGGTATCTACGAGCACATCTAAACAAAGCTTCAGTTTCAGCTTCGTGAAATTAACCAACAAAGCTGTTCCTTTGGATTTAAGTCACTTCATCTTCACCTGACTCAGATAGTTTACCTGCCCTCGTCTCCTCTTATGTACTGAACGTGCTTGCTTGCATGGAGGATTCAGTGGCTGATTATGTTTCAGATCTGAGGTCTGCTGTAAAAACACGCTCTGTGGTTTCCCTGCCAAAACACGCCGGTTCACTGGAAGTGAACCGGCTGGAAGTGACTGGAAGTGAAACCGGCACACACACACACACACACACACACACACACGCTGTGGTGTAAACATGCATAAAAATGCATGTTACACCACAGTGTGTGTGTGTGTGTGTGTGTGTGTGTGAGTACCAGTAGCCAAGTAAAATAAACACAGATGCATGTCTGGAAGGGATTCCTGCTCACTATCAGAGTCTCATGCTGGCATTAAGACAGAGAGAGGACTGAGGAGGAGCAAACACTTCTTGTTCTTGTACAATGAGATTATTAAAGGAAACTCTATAAATTATAATATTGTGACTGCGCCACAAATAATAAATATGAATCCTATATTTTAATACAATGTTTAAATATTTTGGAAAGAGTCTGATGTTGGGAAAACAGACAAATAACACAATCATATTGATGCTACAGACATTAGAGCCAGAGTTTGAACTTTCCGACGGACCATAATGATGAAAGTTTCCGTGATGAAAAGTGATCAAAACTAGTCTTAAAATGTTGATATTTGTGTCTTTATTCTACATGTGTCATTTAAAATAAAGCGTTTGCACTAACCAGATCCTGTTAAAAACATTAAATTCTGCTCCTCAGAGACACTGTGAAGACATGATTGATTCTGCTGAGACCAACGGTCACGTGACAAATATTCACTGAAAATCTGTTTACACAGAGCAGAGAGGAGAGGACAGAAGAAGGCTGTTTACACAGACTAGAGAGGAAAGGACAGGAGAGGCTGGAAACATGACAATACTTCAATATGTACAATATGTGGAGACACATTTGTTCCTCCAATATTCATGACACAGTATTCAACTTGCGTCATTCTAACTGTGTTCTGTACAAAAATATTTCTGAGTTATTCCCACTTCTAGCCATGATTGTGCTTATATAGATTTTATATATTGCAGTGAAAAACAATGACAAAGGAAAACGTGATGGAGGGTTAAACCTTTGCCCCAGAACATTTTTATCTGATAACGGCTCCAAACACGTTTATCTTTTTGCATCTTTATGGTTACATTCAGTTCAAGCTCTGGAAAAAATGCACTAATAGAAACTGAAAAAGAGGTTTTGAATATAAAAAGACGGCCGACATATGTCTGAACTTGCTGGTTGTCTGTGAAATTCCCTCTGGTATTTTTTTTTTCATCCCATTTTTTTTCCACCTCTTTTCCATCTTTCAGTCTCATCTGTTTGTTTTAGTGGTTTATTTTTTTAACGACTCTGTACGTGTTTCTTCTTTCTGACATGTAGTTGACACACTGTGTGTGTGTGTGTGTGTGTGTGTGTGTGTGTGTGTCTCTCTTCATGCTGCTGTTTTCTCTCTCTCTCTCTCCCCTTGTGGCTACTGTGTTTTGCCTGCCTCGTTCGGCCCGTCTGCATCCTGTCGTCCCTCCTCGACTATGGAAGTAAATCTGTGCCATCGGAGTGAGCGTAGATTTTCAGTTTGAGAGCATAATTTGTCTTTCTTGTGCTCAGATTTGTTCTCCTCATGCTCACATTTTGCGCTCGCACTTTTCTGCTGCTTTCTTTCAAAATGTGTGCGTGCACTTAAAAATCACATGCTTGTGCTCACATTTCTTCTTCTTGGACACAAACATTTCGCTCGCACTCAAATATGTCCTGTGCTCGCTCAAATCTAAAGTCTACGCGCTCAGATCTCAACTCTGCGCTCTCAAAACTTTTGTGCTCGCACCCAGAACACGCACGTCCTCTCAGGTTGAGGTGTCTGCTCAGACTGAACGATGTCCCGCCCTGCGCTTAAAGTAGTGTGTTTCACCAGCCAATAGGGAGACAGCTAGATTGTGGCCCGTCTTAGGTGCGTTCCCTCGCCTTTTTGAGCGCTCCGTCGGGGCGGGTATATGGTCTGTTTGTAAAACTGCTTCTCTCTTAAAATACACCAATTTACCATATTAGCCAGCTATTTGAATCGTCACCTATTTAAGACGCAGCATATTTATGTAGAATTAATCTTAAGTAGTCCTAAAAAGAGTTATCGTAGTTTAGATTATATATATATATATATATATTTTATCATTATTATTTATTTTTATTTAGTTTTTTTATTTTTCACATATACAGTGGTGTCATGATAGTCCAGTGGTAAAGGACACTACCATCTGTTGCGTTTTAAACCATACTGGTTCGCATCCCGTCCGCTGCACTCTTGCTGCATGTCTTATTATGATTTTAAATTTTAAGATTATTTTTTTGGGCATTTTACATGCTTTATTGAAAGCGAGAGACAGATTGAAAGGGGGTGACAGAGGGGAGGACATGCGGTAAAGGGAGCTCAGGCCGGATTCGAACCCGGCTCCACCGCAGTGAGGACTGTAGCCTCTATACATGGGGCGCCTGTGTAACCCACTACGCTACGGACCACCCCCATGATTTTAAATTTTAATTGATAAATTAATGTAACAGTAATACAATCCGTGTAACCAGCTGCTTTTCTTATTTAAACGTTTAACAAGAGATGATGGGTAAATAGACTTGGCTACTTGATTAAAAAGGTATAATGAAAAATACGCTATGATGATGATAATGATTTGAGGATAACATTGGTGCATGTAATGCAGTGTATCACCGTCCTATTTACGCGGTCAAAGCCAGGGGGCGCATAATTAGGCTAATGTTGGTAATGCTTTCACAAGAACAAGATGGATGGCCAAAGACCTCAAGTAAGTTCATTGCTAAATGTTGCTACAACTCAAAACACATCGATCATATACAGTAGTTTCAATAACAGTACAGTAATCATTTTGACACTCGTACTTATCAACATATATAGCGGGCCTTCATTGTAACATGTACAACGAAAGTACAATAATTGGCAACGTATGATCTAACCAGCGGCAGGTAGGCACACATAATGATGCGCGAGCTGAAGGGAATCCCCGCTGACGTCACTTCATTCATGATGAGTTGCTGTCCCTAGTGCCGACCTTGCCGACAAAGGCCCGCTATATATGTTGATAAGTACGAGTGTTTTGAGTTGTAGCAACATTAAGCAATGAACTTACTTGAGGTCTTTGGCCATCCATCTGTCTCCCATTCATTCGCTGCCGCGCTCCGAATCCTGCTCAAAGTCTTCTTCTTGTGAAAGTGAAAGTATTACCAACATTAGCCTAATTACGCGCTCCCTGGCTTTGACCGCGTAAATAGGACGGTGATACACTGCATTACACGCACCAATGTTATCCTCAAATCATTATCATCATCATAGCGTATTTTTCATTATACCTTTTTAATCAAGTAGCCAAGTCTATTTAGACCATCATCTCTTGTTATCTAAACTACGATAACTCTTTTTAGGACTACTTAAGATTAATTCTACATAAATATGCTGCTTCTTAAATAGGTGACGATTCAAATAGCTGGCTAATATGGTAAATTGGTGTATTTTAAGAGAGAAGCAGTTTTACAAACAGACCATATACCCGCCCCGACGGAGCGCTCAAAAAGGCGAGGGAACGCACCTAAGACGGTCCACAATCTAGCTGTCTCCCTATTGGCTGGTGAAACACACTACTTTAAGCGCAGGGCGGGACATCGTTCAGTCTGAGCAGACACCTCAACCTGAGAGGACGTGCGTGTTCTGGGTGCGAGCACAAAAGTTTTGAGAGCGCAGAGTTGAGATCTGAGCGCGTAGACTTTAGATTTGAGCGAGCACAGGACATATTTGTGTGCGAGCGAAATGTTTGTGTCCAAGAAGAAATGTGAGCACAAGCATGTGATTTTTAAGTGCACGCACACATTTTGAAAGAAAGCAGCAGAAAAGTGCGAGCGCAAAATGTGAGCATGAGAAGAACAAATCTGAGCACAAGAAAGACAAATTATGCTCTCAAACTGAAAATCTACGCTCAAACTCCGATGACACAGATTTACTTCCATGCTCGACTCTCAGCTGCCAGTCGAGCGTCTCCTCGTCTCCTCTGAGCCTGTCCGTCTCTCATCTCTGTTCTAAAAGGATTAGAAGACAAGGAGGAAGTTTAAACATGCAAACTCTTCAATTTCAATTTGTTCCAACAGTCGTTGTAATATTATTTTTCTCCGATTAAAACAAAACCTGTCGAGGTGCGTCTTTTCATGGGTTCCAGCTTTTAAAAATAACACAGATTGGCCCTCAAACAGACTTTTTCCCAGGTCAAATATAATATTAAAATGTGGCTTACACAATAATGCATCAGTAATAATGGTTAAATAGTATAATATATAATAATAATAATAATAATAATAATAATAATAATAATAATAAACACTAATAAAGGACTATCTGCTGCATAATTTTGATACTAAATTACATTCATCAAATAATACTTCTCCGGTAGGTTTTTAATTTGCCAAAATTATACAATCTGTCTCAGCCAGAAACTGTAAAAACAAACGTTTAATGTCTTTTTTTTAATGTCTCTCCGTGTCACGTGACGTCTCAAATCTTCTCTCTCAGATGGCGAGCATCCGGGCGGAGAAGAAGTTTCCTCCCTGCGAGTCGGACAACCCGGACGACCAGGTGAAACCCATGCTGGACTGGGCCAACGGCGGCTTCCTGCCCAAAGGAGAGGAGGGACTCAAACCCACGCACACTGCCGGTGAGCAAGGCAGCACATCACAGACTAACTGCAGGACTAACAGTGAAGCAGAGAGAGTGAAGCTGGTGTCTGTCTGTCTCTGTCTCCTGCAGACAGTAACCCTCTGGACCACCAGGTCCTCGACGTCTCGCTGCCCGAGTATTTCCCCAGCGCCAAGCGGCCTCGAGTCAGCCTCTGCAAGAGCAAGGCGGCCCCCGAGGAGTCGTACAGCAGAGGTACCCCGCCAAAATAAAACATACACACCGTTATAAATCTATACAGTACATACTCTCACAGATTTATTTTATCACTCTGTCACTCTGTAAACTACTTTTATATAATTACAGTATAATCATATTTTGTGCAATTGGCATTCACTGGATTTTATTTATTTTTATTTGAAAGTGACGATTCCAAAGTTCTAATACAAATGCATGAAGCTGAAGTGCTGCACGTGTTTTAATTTATTTTTTTTAGCTTTTGCTAATACTCAAGTCTTGTCCTTAGTTCAGCTTTTACATGCACAGTCTAATTAAATACATACAAAAAAATATGCAGCAAACATGGTAATAAGTTAGTGCATATACCATGAAAAACATGCACCCTCGGTCTCTTTTTTAAAGAATAAAAATCGAATTTCTTTTTTTTTTTAAATAAAAAAAACTTTTATTGCAATAAATTCATACATGTTGCACAAAGCACAAAATGTATGAATTTATTGCATATATTTATCGGTAATTGCAGCTATTATTTTTGTATTTTATACACCTGTGATACAGACAGAAAAGAGGAAAGAAAATCATTTTAAATCATTTAAAAATTAGTATTACATTTTTTTTGTATTTTTGTTTCAGTGACTGAGTTTACATTCTTTCATTCATTTTTTTTTTAGTTTAGCTCACATTTCTTTTTTTGCATTGATTTACTTGTTTTTTTTCTGCTTTTTAACATTTTTTTGTTTTCCTCAGAACAAATGGTGAATGAAGTTCTGAAGAATAAAAGAAGTATAGAAGGTAAATAATGAGTTTATTATGAAACGTGTCATTTCACTTTCACTTTTTCTACTGTTGACTAATAACTGTGTGTGTGTGTGTGTCTGTGTGTGTGTCTGTCTGTCTGTCTGTCTGTCTGTCTGTGTTTCAGATTTCTGTCTCTCTTGTGGGAAGATGAGAGCAGCGACCTTCCACCCACTGTTTGAAGGAGGCCTGTGCCAAACATGCAAGGTGACAAAAACAACTTCTTGTTATTTATTATTAATTGTGATGTTTTCATGAGATCCTGCAGGGGGCGCTCTCTACTCTCTGCTCAGACATGTTGGTCCTGCTTGTGGTGCATTCATGGTTCCTTTTACTATATATATACAGTATATATATATATATATTTATTTTTTATTTATTTATTTATATATAATTATATATATATATATGTTTATATATTTATATTTATTTCTTCTTCATACTATTCTTTTATCTAGTGTTTATAATCAGTGTGCCAGCTGTGTGTGCAACAGCAGAAACGTGTTCATTAATGTGACAGATTGTTAGTTTGATGCTGACAGAAGAGAGATGAGATGATTCAGGTCAGACAGAGTTCACTGTAGAACTAAATGACTCGTCTCTGGCAACCGACTGGATCTTATAAATCAAACTGTTCCGTGTCTGTCAGGAGTTCTGGGATAAAGATGAAATACATTGGCAGTTGAGGTCAAACAACATAAACTACTGACAGAAGTTATGAAATATCATATTTTAGTTACAACCTGAATAAACCGAACTGAGTTAAAGTCTTCAAGGTTTCAACAGATGTTTCATGAAGCCACGTGGGTCAAGTATTTTCTCAATAAGTGTGTTGTGTGTTGTGTGTTGTGTTTGTGTGTGTGTGTGTGTGTGTGTGTTTGTGTGTGTGGGTGTGTGTGTGTGCAGGACGTGTACCTGGAGATGTCCTACATGTACGATGATGACGGCTACCAGTCGTACTGCACCGTGTGCTGCGGAGGGAGAGAGGTCCTGCTCTGTGGGAACGCCAACTGCTGCAGGTCACACACACACACACACACACATATATAAAGAAACGGAGCATATTTTTATTTAAAAATTAAACCCACAATAAATCTTAATCTTTCCACTTCTGTTTAAACTTCCTCCTCCTCCTCCTGCAGGTGTTTCTGTGTGGACTGTCTGGACATCCTGGTGGACCCCGGAGCGTCTAACAACGCTCGGTATTTGGACCCGTGGCGCTGCTACATGTGCCAGCCGCTGCTGCAGTACGGCGTCCTGAAAAGGAGACATGACTGGAGCCTCCGGCTGCAGGCCTTCTTCGCCAACGACAACGGACAGGAGTTTGTGAGTCTCTTAGAACTGAATGGCAAAAAAGCACAGAGTAATTGTTACATTATGTTGGATTTCTATTAATTTCTCTGTTTTTTATCTTCCAGGAGAAACCAAAGATTTTCGCAGCTGTCCCTGCAGAGCAGAGACGACCAATCAGAGTCCTGTCCCTGTTCGACGGCATCGCCACTGGTGAGACAGACAGATGGATAGACAAAGAGACAGACAGACAGACAGATGGAGAAACAGACAGCATTAATGTGTCTCTGTCCCACTAACTTCTGTGTGTCTCCAGGCTATCTGGTCCTGAGGGACCTGGGTTTTAAGGTGGACCAGTACGTGGCGTCGGAGGTGTGTGAGGACTCCATCTCTGTGGGAGTCGTCAGACATGAAGGAAAGATCCAGTACGTCCATGATGTCCGCAACATCACCAAGAAAAACGTAAGACAGACGACTTTTAGAATAATATCTGAAACAACTTAATCAGAAACACCTCCAGTTTTAATATGAAATTAAAAACACAACTTTTATTCGCTATTCCAGTTGCCTGATTTACATTTTATAATATACATTTCCTTCTGTTGAAGACAGGTTTTATACAAAGTTTTGAGATTCTGGAACATGCTTAATTATTTAATGCTCATGTATCCTTGAATTCAAACATTGTTTGACTTTCAGCACAACCCGAAGTTTGATCTGTAACCAAAACTCTGAATATTTGAAAGACACTGGCTCAGTTTTTGTGATGATAACTGCTTTAAAAAAGTGTGTTTTTTGTAGTGATTATTATATTGAACTAAAACTCTTTGGGACACTGTCAGTCAAACAAGGAAAAGTTTTGTTTGCAATTTTGTTCTATTTTAAGAAATGTTAATGAGCAAAGTAGAATTCAGTAAAGACAAACTTTCTATTTTCTAATGAGATCATCATTATATTTCACTTTTTATTTCACGTAAATTTGTCTGCTGAGAACATAAACTTATCACTCATTTGAGACATTTCTAAAAGACAGAAAGTTGGAGAAGCTGTTAATAGATAAACAAAAAGCTTTCATTCAGCTTCAATAACAACATAAAAAGTTTAATCAATTTGAGTATTGGATGATTCTTGGTAGTAAATTTCACAGTTTTATATCTAAAGTTGCAGGACATGCATGAAAAATAAAAAACCTAACCTTGTGTTCCAGTGTTGTTGAGTTGTTTTGTCCTCAGTCTGACACCAGGTGGTGCTGTTGTCTCCTCAGCTCCTGGAGTGGGGTCCTTTTGACCTGGTGATCGGAGGAAGTCCCTGCAACGACCTGTCCATCGTCAACCCGGCCAGGAAAGGGCTGTATGGTAGGTCCCAGAGGAAGACACGCCTCACACTGCTTTATTAAAGTTTAGAGTTTGTTTTGGAACATTACTCTTCCTTTAACCCTTTATGACCTACCATAGAACAAGTCCGCCAGAGATCTTTACATCTGTACATGGGTGGTTGACGTGAAAAGTGAAAAACAGAATAATTCAAAAAATGTATGTCAAATGACATACAATTATATTCCCTTATATGTGAATAATTCAAAACTGAATGTGTCCATTTCTAATTCTTCATATATTTAGCATATTATTAACTTTTTGGTGTGGTAGTCCTAAAATGTGTCCACCGGTGCAAAAAAATAAAGAATGTCATTATTTAATTCGGAGAATGTTGGACAGATGAGATAGATAAGCCCAAGGCATATTAGTTATGAATATTTTTATCAATTTACATTATGTTCAATGATCAATCACTGCGTTGTACCAAAGGACTACCTTAAGACGACTAGTTCCAACACTGCATGGAAATAGTAATATTATGAAAATATTTGAGACAGAACTGATCTTGTGTGCAGTCCACCTGCTCCAGAGATGTCTTCTGTCCTTCCTGATTCTGGAAGGACCCCTCTCAGTAATGGGGTGGTCACATTAATGCCTGTTTTATATCTACATAATGGCGTTGCTCCAGGAGGACACCAGTTTTGCGGACAAAATGTAATGTGTCATAATAACTCTACATAGGGACCTTAACACTTATATCCTCTAGATTCATTAAGTAAACACTCGTATGACATGTATTCAAGTATTTTGATGTATTTAGATTATTTTTTCATTAAATTGTTGTTTTAAGATAAGTAATGCTACCTAGGACAGTTGCACCGGTGGACAAATGTCATGTTCAAAACAGAATATTTGCATTATTGAAGAACGATACTCATTGTTTGCAGATGGATTAGATGTAGAAGAATGAACTGCATATTAAAACATTAATTTTAATGAAATATTATCACATTTTAGTAATATTTGTCACTGGGAACACAAAAGTTGAGCGCCACGTCAACCACCCACATGCTGTAGTGTCTTTTGGAGCATTTTAATATGTGCTATACATCAATGCAACCCCAACATCTCAATCTGTATGGATTTAATGAAATAAATTGCTAAAAAAAAGTGCAAAAAAAATAAATTATTTTTATATTTTTTTCTAAATACATAAATATCACAGCTGTATCCCTCAAAAGTGTAAAAGTAAAAAAGTTGCATTAAATCCTTTCAAACCTCAAGAAATGTATTTTGAGTGTGTTCATAACTTTCATAACACAAAAATGAAAATATATTGCACGATTTAATGCAAAAACACAGCATGTACATCAAAAATAAACTATTTACAATAGTTCAATCAAATCTTTAAGTGAGTGTGAGGGACTGAATGTTTTTGTGAAAGAGAATGAGATCAAATGAAAGCGAAAGTGGCGTCTTTTCCGCAGAAAAACTAAATTTCCCGGGAAAATGATGGTTATGATTATAGTTTTGTTGTGTTGTTTTTACTGGATTTGTACAAACCCATTAATGTAAGAAAATAGCACTCTGGGACATGATGCATGTGTGATATATATAATCTTCCAGTTTTATCTGCAAAGAGAATTATTGCTCTATCTTAAAGGGACCGATAGGTCAGAGAGTGTCTGGGTTCAGTCTTCCCTGCAGCAGGTCAGCTGATGTTTTCCTGTTTGTTTCTGACACTGTTCTGTTGCTCCAGAAGGCACAGGGAGGCTGTTCTTCGAGTTCTACCGTCTGCTGAGCGAAGCCAAGCCCAAAGAAGGAGAGGACCGGCCCTTCTTCTGGATGTTTGAAAACGTGGTCGCCATGGGTGTCAATGACAAGAGGGACATCTCTCGCTTCCTGGAGGTGAACAGACACAGACTGTTAACTAACTAAAATTATATCAACACATGAAGCAGAAGCGACCACAAATGAAAGATTATTCTTTTATTCTTCTGCATGTACCAAAAGCCCCATTTTAGAGCTCTCATTGTCTGAACCCTCTGGTGGGTATTTTTATTACAAAAATTGCCAAAATACACTGTTTATCATAAAAAGAGGCATTAACATCAGCGTTGAAGGTCCTTCAATGACTTAAATCTGACAAATGCTTTTGTGGGGAAAAAGTAACAAAAACAAAGCGTTAAATGTTGATATTTGTGTCAGAATCTCTTTATTCTACATGTGTCATTTAAAATAAAGCACAGAGCAGAGAGGAGAGGACAGGACAGGAGAGGCTGTTTACACAGAGCAGAG
Organism: Centropristis striata; assembly: GCF_030273125.1. Taxonomy (NCBI): domain Eukaryota; kingdom Metazoa; phylum Chordata; class Actinopteri; order Perciformes; family Serranidae; genus Centropristis; species Centropristis striata. The sequence goes on from NC_081521.1 coordinate 17,473,632, forward strand.
AGGAGCGGACAGGAACTGTTTTTTACAACAATCGTGACACTTGTGGGCACTTGGAAAAGTGTTTATATATAAATCCCATTTTATTCAAATGAAAAAAAATATCAGAGAAATTCAACTTTTTTTCTGATTTCTGTTATTCTTCACAAAGACATGTTTGAGTTCTTCCCACTTCTAGCCATATTTGTGCTGATTCCATAAAGCTGCAGGACATATAGATTTATATAGATTTTATATATTGTAGAAAATACAAAGACACAGAGGAGAATGAAAAAGACAAAAACACACCCTGAAACAGCTTGTAGACTCACTTTTAGACTCACTTTAAATGCTTTGTTGTCATGCACAGACTGCAGGTACTTGGACAACAAAATGCAGGTACCATAATGTATAATATCCGTGAGTTAATGTATTTAAATCTGTGTGTTTTTGCAGTGTAACCCTGTGATGATCGATGCTATCGAGGTCTCTGCTGCTCACCGTGCCCGATACTTCTGGGGAAACCTGCCGGGCATGAACAGGTAGAAACACCTCATCATCAAGTCCTGATTTGTCAGATTTCTTGGTGACTTTTCAGTGGCGTTATAAGGTATAAATGTGATGCGTCCTGTCTGTTCAGGCCTCTGTGTGCCTCTGGGATGGACAAGCTGGAGCTGCAGGACTGTCTGGATCACGGCAGAGTTGCAAAGGTTTCATTTATTTATTTTTAGATTAAAGACGCTTCTCGCAGTTCTGTGCGTGGCAAACGGCGTCTCGTTGCACGTGTTTTTAACGTGTATTTGTGGTGTTTCAGTTCGGGAAGGTGCGCACCATCACTACACGCTCCAACTCCATCAAACAGGGGAAGGACCAGCACTTCCCTGTCCTGATGAACGGGAAGGAAGACATCCTGTGGTGCACCGAGCTGGAGAGGTACACACACACACACACACACACGATGCAAAGTTATTCTAATAAAAATAAAAACTGAAGTAAAACTAGGTGTAAGAAACATTTAAGTTAACTGAAAAAATAATAATAAATATAGGTAAGGTAATTATCAGGTAATTATCCTATAAAATAGGAAATTTCCTGAAATATATTGTGTCCTTACAAAGCAAACTAAAATGTAATAAAAATATACAGAAAATGTTTACTTCTGTGTTTGCATGAGTGTGAGTCAACAGTCTTCACAGTGTTGTAATATAATATTAATATAATAATAATATTAATAATAATAAGTATTATTATTAAACTAAAATTAATTAAAAAAATTTTTTAAATATAATAAAAACTGAAAAGAAGAAATCCACTCAGGAAACAAACTGAATACTGATTTTAAAAAAAAATACAAAGTAAATGAAAAATACAAAACTACCTCTGGACTCCACCAGCGAAATGTATGGGGTTTTTCCTTTTAAAAAGTTCACCAAAAATACACTGTTTATCTTAGAAAAAAGCTGTAAAAACAGGCTTTATGGTCAGAGTTTGAACTTTCTGACAGTCCTTGAATGGGTCATCAGTTACAAAAGTTTCTGTCAGGAAAAAGTGACCAAAAGTTGTGTTAAATGTTGATATTTGTGTCAGAATCTTTTTATGTGTCATTTAAAATAAAGTGTTTGCACTAACCAGATCCTGTTAAAAACATTAAATTCTGCTCCTCAGAGACACTGTGAAGACATGATTGATTCTGCTGAAACGGTCACGTGACAAATATACAGTGAAAATCTGTTTACACAGAGCAGAGAGGAGAGGACAGGAGAGGCTGTTTACACAGAGCAGAGAGGAGAGGACAGGAGAGGCTGTTTACAGAGAGCGGAGAGGAGAGGCTGTTTACACAGAGCAGAGAGGAGAGGACAGGAGAGGCTGTTTACACAGAGCAGAGAGGAGAGGACAGGAGGATTTCAGTCATTCTAACTGTCTTATTCTGCACAAAGACATGTTTGAGTTGTTCTGATTGTGCTGATTCCATAGAGCTGCAGGACTTATAGATTTATATAGATTTTATATATTGCAGAGAAATACAAGGACACACATTGTGTTTTTCTCCCCCTGCAGGATCTTCGGTTTCCCCGTCCACTACACCGACGTGTCCAACATGGGCCGCGGGGCCCGTCAGAAGCTGCTGGGCCGGTCCTGGAGCGTCCCTGTGATCAGGCACCTGTTCGCTCCGCTCAAAGACTACTTCGCCTGTGAATAGAAGCCTGACACCACTTAGTGATCACACACCAGCGTTTCTATCACGACTCTGTGGCTCCAAAAAACAAAAACCTCCTCAGCCTCCAGACACGTTTTTTATAAAGAGCTGGACGTTTTTCTAACCAGTTCCACTACAAATGGGTGCAGCTGGGAGAGAGGGTGGGGGGGGGGGCGGTTTGTGCATCACCAAACAGTTTTTTGACAGTTTGGTGATGCACAGCAGCCTCAAACACACACGACACACACTAACACAGAGCAGCAGAGGCTGTTTCATCACTACCCCGCAGTGTCAGCAGCCCTGAGTAAAGACTGCAGGATCAGCTGAGTTAAAAGGGAAAAATCAGGCCTGTAGAGTGATTTTAACTGGATTTTATTGTTTTTTAAAATGCCCTTAGAAGGCCTCGTTTTAAGTTGACAACACTTAGTAGAAAAGTACAAAAAAACACAAGCACCAACGATACAGATTTTTTAAGTATCAAACTTTTTTTCAAACCATTTTTATAGGAAGTTTTAAACATTTCAGAGGACCCTCAGCACTTCGTTTAGCAGATAATAAAAACGTGTGACTTTTAAACTAAACAGAAACACTTGAATGATTCGTGGACTAATTTTTTAACAGAAACCACATTAAATTGTGATTTTTATTGGCAATAACAAACCGTAAGTAGGTTGTTTAGGTCCCACTCAAGCCAGCTGATGATACATTATAGGTTTTCTGTAGAGAAATAAGTAGGAATCCTACAAATAACTCTTAATTTCAGCTTTTTGATTTTTCGCTTTCAACATAAAAAAACACAGTTAATTAGAAACAAGGTGTCAGACAAAACAAGCTGACTTTGATGCTGATGCTTCCTCTCATCTTGTTCAGTTCGGACTCAAAGTAAGATAATAAATACCTGCTGGATAATTAATGATTTTCAGGATAAAAACATTATTTTTCAGCATCATCAGCAAATAATTCTATGAGTGTAAACCTTGTGGAAGCTGCAGTTATTAACCGCTAACCTTTGGAAAAATGACTTAATTTTCCCAGATAGGAGAGTCGCACATAGTTGCATTTAAATATTGAAAGGAAAGTTTTGCACCATGTTTTAGTTTTGCAAAAAAACAACAATAAAAACAGAGGAAAGAGCATTGAGCGGAGGAAACCTTAGCACCTGGACATGAAGCAGGACTTAGTTGTTTTATTTAGAGTTTGTAATCATAGTTTTTTGTTGTTTATTGCAAAAAAAAAAATGTTTTATTTGCTTTGAGGTGCGTTCATATGAGGGAAAATAGCTTCCTTTTTAGAAAAGAAAAAAAAAACAAAGATTATATAAAAGTGTTTTTTTTTTTTTTGTGTAGATAGTGTGAGTTAAAGTGTCACGTCTCCCTGATCGCTACACACAAATACTTGAAACAAGCCAATGCAAAAACAGAGATATGGAACCATTCCAGACAGCTGTGACGGCATCCATCCCACTGATGTTTATCTTAAAATCTACATTGTTTTAGTGTCGCTGGTTTTTAACAGAAAAGGTTTAAAACACTGGTGAACACACATTTTTATTAAACTACCACTGACTACTTGTGGTTAAAGGTGTTTTCTTAGGTTTTAAATAAGAGGACAGCCGTGGAAGTCATCTGTGTGGTGCACATGCTTTAGTTTACAGGAACAAATAATAATTCTGCATCACATGCAAACAGACGGACAGAAAGGTCCTGCAGAGCATGAAAAAACTGGAAGGAAAAACATGGAATAACATGATTTATTCTCTATTTTTTATGAAAATATTTGTAAAATAGATTATTAAATTCCTGGTCATACAGCTTTGAATTTGGTTGTAGAGGATGGCAACATTTTTTAATATTTTAACAGCCTCAAATTATTTTACTGCCCTTTCAATAGAATCTGCCAATTTGGTTTGCACTTAGACATTTTCATCAGATTTACTCTAAACCAAAAAAAAGCACCATATGTAATTAAATCAAATAAAACTGAGATAAATACATTACAAGACATTGATCTAACTTTAGCTAATAGAAATGACCTCATTTACATGGATAACGTTTATTTAATTACTGTTAATAAAACCTGGAAGTAATTTCTATCTAACTGAAATTATAAAACTTCACAGTAATTACATAAATGAGGTAAATTAGCTATAGTTATATGCATTTCTTATTAATCTAGTTTTATTTGATTTAATTACATAAATATTACTTTTTGTTTATTAGATTTACTCAATTATATGGAAATTTTCTCTCTAATTCAAATGAGTAAACATGACAAAAATGTATTAGTGTCCCGTCTGCCTGATTCCACGTGAATTAATCTAAATAATTTTGACAAAACAGCAAAAAAAAAGTAATATTTTAACAACTCAAACAAAAAAAGCACCATTTATGTAATGAAATAAAATAAAACTGAGATTAATACTTTAAAAGACATTTATCTAATTTAAGCTAATAGAAATCACCTCAATTAGATGTAATTACTGTTAATAATAAAACCTGGAAGTCATTTCTACTTTGTTAACTTTATTAATGCAAATTAGGTCAATTCTATTAGCTTTTATTGAATACATTTCTTATTAATCTAGTTTTATTTGATTTCATTACATAAATAGTTTTAGGTAATGTTAGATTTACTCCAGTTAGATGGAAATTTTCTCTGTGATTCAAATAAGTAAAATGTATTAGTGTCCTGTCTGCCTGATTTCATGTGAATTCATCTAAATAATTGTGACAAAACTGCATATAATATGTAATATTTGGTGCACTTTTAACACCAGAAGATATCTTTTCCTCCGAGACTTTAAACACAGAGTTCCTGCAGCAGTTTAGATTTATAATACTGTGGTTTAATGTCTCTGTGTGCTTTAGCGTGCTCACCACACAGACGATTTATTTTAATCCACACAAACATTCGGCGCTGTCCTTTGAAAACATCTTTTTTTGGTGCTGTTTTTTTATAACTGGAAGATTTTTAAATGCTGTCAGCTGTCACCAAATCCTACTAAAAGGGCATTACCTCAGACGAAGGGGCAACTGTACGTCACTCCTCCTGTAGGATCTCTGTTCTGTGAATATATACTGTAGCTTTATGCTCCCATATGCCCTGTATGTATATATATAGAGCTCGTATTTTATCACTGGAACTTTTTGTTTTGCGTACTGTATCGATAAAAAGGTTTACAAGTGTCTTTTATTTGACAATAATAATAATTTTTCTAACACAAATGACTCGGTGCTCAGAAAGACCCTCAAAGTGCCACGTTTTAAGATTTTAAAGTCCTTTTAAAAACCAAAAAGTAATTGTTTACATGCTTTGTTAACACTGCTGAGCTTGTTGAATGTTTTGCTTGAAAACAGTACGCAAAAAAAACAAAACTTTTTGTAACTGCTCTTTTTTAAGCCTTTTTTTATATTGAGAACAAATACAGTATATATTAACAATATAAAGCTTTCTTTTAATGTTATAGCACGACATAGAGCGTATTAATCAATAGCTTTTTGATATTTTGTTATTTAGATGGAAACATTTGAGTGTATTTGTAGTCTTGAGTGTGAATGATGTGAGAACAGTTTGTTTTTCTTCGCTATAACCTTTTAGTGCTTTATCTTTTATCCCATTGGAGGATTTTTTTTCTTACTATTTTTGTGCCTTTTTCTGAATCTAAAGTGCAAAAGCATTTCAAAAGAACAGATTCTGTGCTATTTTTATACTTCATTTGAATAGTGGAAAAACGTTGCTGTATTTTTTTATGTTTGTGTACTTCCTATAGCGACATATATTTTAACGTTGCTCAATAAAACGCAGCTTGGCTGCTAAAAAACACTGACATGTCCTGTGTCAAATGCTTATTCATGTGTGCATTTATATTTTGTTTGAATATCCCTTTAAGAGGCCTGTCAAGGCTATAAGGTTGTCTGAAAGTATTTTAAACTAGAAAATTCCTGCAGAGTTTTACAATACAGCCACATCCAAGATATAGTTATGTTGTGGGGCTTTTACTTTAAAAAGAAGCCCTGTCGTGGGTCTGCTGAACCTGTTGTAGAAAATCTTTAAAGAAAACACTTGACGAACAGATAGATTCGAATCACAGCCTTGTGCGGGATTTATTTAGCAGACATTAAAATCAGATGATACAACGCATCCAATGGTCAGAACAACTCTGAGAGACAAGACCCAGTTTCTCTCTTTTTACTTTTCAGGTTGGTGTGTCATTGTTTCTGTGTTACTAAGGGTCAACGTCCTGTAATTCCTGTTATGAAGAACACTTGATATAAGAGCACACTTGGGATTTCCCAAATCTGAGCTGTTCATATCTCAATCAAGCAGAAGTTTCCTGTAAAGAGACTGTGACTGTTGGTCAGATTTCTGTGTGATTATCAAAACATGTTTGATGCATATTTAAACTGCTATATGTCAGATATTTTAATACATCTTCAAATTAATTCTACAACATATCCCCCCTTTAATGGAGATATCCATTAGCAACATCTACAGGAATTAATTGTGAAGAAGTGTGTTTCTATATAAACATGGGACCTCTAAGGAGATTTAAAAATTCAGATCATCAACAGGAAACATTAGGCAGGTTTGGCTAGTGAGTTTTTTCCTTTTGGGTGTGGGGACTTTCCTGCAATAAATTGCTTTGTGGACAAATAGGAGTTTGATATACTAGTATTTATATATACATTTTCAATAAAATGTACAACACATCAACAAAGTAAGACACTTTCTACTGGTTATGAGCAAACCTTCACCAAATACCTTGATTAATTATCATAAGATACCCAAGTGGATTCTAAACATTGATAAATACTTCTGTATGTAAGATGCGGCTCAGTGTACAGTTCGTGAAAACCTCATACAGGCTGTCATGTTTATGAGGAAAGCTGAACTGCGGTCCCACCCGCCTGGCGGCCATACACTGATACATGTCACCACATCACTGAACAGGATAACCAAACCAATACAATGTTACGTTTAAGACACAACACAAGTCAAATTAATTGAGTATTATAGACGAATCAAGTCACATAACTATGGAGGATATTATCTATATAAAATGTGTACTGCTGAACATTACTGTGTAACTGTGTTACAATATATTTAAAGTTAATATACGGTAGTATCCTGTAAACAAAACAAAAAACAAAACCGTTTGTGTGGTGCACTTCCGTTCCTTCAGGCGTCCCTCGATGTTCTCTGCTCAGTCCAAGTTCCTTCATTGTGATGCTGCTAAATGTTCCATTACCTTTTTCCTGGATTGTCCCTTTGCCATGTTTTTAAAGCCCTTCACACTCTGCCATATAGTCTGAAATGTCTCTGTCATCATGTAGGCAGGCGGTAGAAACGGGTCGTTTGTCTCTGACTCCATCTCTTCAGCATGGATACGATGCAACATGTCAAAGGAAACCAGAATTAAACTGATTAATGCCTTTGCCAAAACGGCTCCTCATTCCTCTAAAATTTGGTTCACCCAATCCCCTGACAGACTCCCCCCTACCAGCATTCTGCTATGTAAAATGTAAATTAATGTACAATAATATTTCTCAAACTACAGCTAACTACATACTAAACACCTGTCTGTTGTGTCATGCCATGGTAACATGCGACTGCTCCCTCATCACCCTCAGGATTTCACTTATGTGACAGTTACCAGTTAACATTTTTATCATTTATGATCAAGAGAAGTCTGGACTTCAGACCGGCCCTGGACTCATCCTGAGCCTTTAACGTAGTAGGGATAGCTGCAGGTTTAAGGACATTTTAGCATTTGGTGTGAGTGGTTGTTTCTCCATAGCTCTCCACACATTCTTCTAATGTTGAGAGTCTCTTCCTCCTTCATACACCACCACCAGCTCCTGAGAGCTCAGTGTTCACTGTGTCATTCCTACACATCCTGTCCGTGCAGAATTAATTGGGCTGGTCATATTCAAATCCTGGCAACTTTGATTTATTGTAATGTGATTTTCAAACCGTACTAGTATATCTATGAGGGGTAGAGTCATTTGACATGTGAGAACTATGATAATAAACCAAAGTCATTTTACAGTTTACAGTCATATCACATCCTTCAGCATTCAGAAATCCAGCATTTGCAAACATTCAATATGTGTTTTATAATCTACTATAACATGTTGGTGTGTCAGCTTGTGAGGTGAGCAGGATAACTTTGTGTAACTTGAAGTCTGTGTGGCCTCCTAAATAGCTCTGTCTCTCCCTGGAATATAATCTATAAATCTGGGATAAATCTATTTAACATGTTCCTGACTGTTTGAAATGTGAATGTTCTATGTGCTTTATCTATAATGTTGCTGTGACGTGTTCTTGTCTGTATGAAGTGTGAATGTTGGTATGGGTCAGCACTGTCTGGGTTGGTGTGTGTGTTGCATCATACTCATCTTTTGTGGTTTGGGTGTGGTCCTCCTGCAGATTGCTGCCTCTCTGCTAAGAGCCTCCTGGGCCACATGAAGCCTCGTTAGGGCCCTTCAGCTTCTCCATAGGCTGTCCCAGTTGCCTTGGCAACATCAACAACAAAATGTTTTCATTCTTATCGTGCATCACAATCATTTTCCAGTATTGTCTATATTGAACCATACTGTCCTTGTGTCTGTTGTCTTCAGAGGACACCAGCTGGTGTTTCTTCCTCCTGGACTGCTGTTGGCCGTCCTGATCGCTGTCCTCACCGTCTTCCTCTAGACTGGTTGATCTCTGGCTCGCTGTTAGTTGCGTCATGTTATCTCAGCTTGCGACTGCTCAAGCGAGGGTCTTTTATAGGGAGCAAGTAATCGTTTTGTTTTGGCATAGGTGGTTAGCATTATTATATCATGCTCTGTTAGTTGCAAGAAAGCAAGCGGCAAAGCATCAAGCTTTTCATAATTTCCAAACTCCCCCCTTCCACAGTCTCCAGAACTGTGGAGTTGGGACATCAGAATCATTAACATGTCATGGGTAAAATCATCTTTGGTATTGTAAGATGTCATTTCTAATCAAACAAAAGTTTACAATCACTTTATAGTCTAAAATTAATCCAAACAGTTCTAGGAGTTGTTTAAAATTCTTATTATAGGCCTATCCGCTCATTTAAATCCAAAAACCTCGTTCTTTCTTGGGGAAAAAAGAAAAGGGTAAAATTGTATCAGAGTTGACGGAGTTGTAGGGGCGGGGGGAATGTGTGTGTGCTCTCTGTGAATGCCGTTGTATCGTGTGTGTGTGTTTCCTGAAGGTGTGTGCGTGTGCTTCCAGTGTATGTGTGTGTATGTGTGTGCGCTCTGTCAGTGTGGTCAGAGTTTGTGTGTCCCTTCCTGTTCCCTGCTTAGAGCATTTAACCCCTTATTAACTTTAGCTCAGCATGTATGTACAACATGTATTTACACATAAACAAGTATTTACATATTATCTCGTAACACAATGTGCCTGTTCAAATCACATATATAAAAACATACTGAACTTCATAACAGAAACAGAAACATTAAAATATAACACTTTTAAGTAAAAATATAACGTCAGTCAGTCAGTCAGTCAGGTTCCTTAGTATGAGTCAGTCTGGGATTTGTTCACTTTGGTATTTAGACTTTTCTTTTCTTAAACACGTTGGATTTCTTGAGTGTACCATGGAATTACACCCTTCTGACCTCTTGTCCAATTCATCTGTGTCAATCATCTAATTTGATTGTGAGGTCTGTACTTATGTACTTCTAACAGTTATCCATTAATAGCATATTGATTACTTATTGCCCTTTACCATTCAGAGAGGAAATATTTTATTTGGCGCAACCAATGCGAAGATTCCGACCACCACTGAAGATACGTTTCCCGTTTATTTACGGTATTCCGCCCCGCAGCTGGTGTCGTCCTCTTTAACTAGTGGATGACCTCCACGTATACATTAAACTCGTCTAGACAGAAGCACAAAAGATCCGTGAGTCTGTCTCACCTGGGCCCTGGGAGTGGCGACCACGGTTCTCTCGTTTTGGTTACTTATCACAACACAAACGCATCTCTCTGAATTTTACAGCATTCTATTTCCGCTGCATCACAAAATCACAGTTCGTGTCCGGGCAGGACTTTCTGCAGAATTACACTCGGCCGTCAAAACCATCTGGTTTATCCCAAAAACCAGGCAAAACTCTTCAACAAGTCTGAAAACAGCCAGGCGATCCCACAGCACGTCTTTCGGTCGATGACTCAGATCAGCCCGCAGCTGAACAGTCCCCCATAAAAGAACGTCTGCGGCTCAGATCACCTCGCCAGCCCCCAGTCAGAACTCTCTGCAGTCCACTGGGACCTCTGGCCGCCGACTTTTTAAGTGAGACCCGAATCAGACCCGAAAATCGAAAGCCTATAAAAACACCTCTTTACAGACCCATTCCGTTATCTGATTGCTCCTTCGACCTGGAGTCGAAGACGTAGAGACGCAGAGTCTAAAATGAACAAGAAATTGAAGAAAACAATGGTCTAATAATTTTTTCCATGACTGTATATTTTTCAGTCAACCAAGATTTTCTTAGGTACCGTCTCTGCCAGAGTGCATTAAAAAAAGCATCAAAAATAATGCTTGTTTATAAAATATAAATAAATAAATTACAGGGGAAATAAACATAAAAGAGGTAAGTAAAGAATAAAGATGGGAGGGAAAATTAAAAAAAAAAAAGCAAAAGAGAAAATTGAAATTGAAAAGAAAATATTGTCTCTGAGGACTCAGTAATAAATTCTCAAAAGATAATTAAAGGCCTGCTTGTTAATTATTCATGCAATGCTATGAAATGCAGACGCAGCAACACCCACCTCATTCTGCAGCTGTTTCCTCGACTCAGTTTGTTTGGCAGTTTTTGTCCTCTTGGTGCTTTGAGTTCGCTGGTATAAAGTCAGAGATGATCAGCTATGTTGTGATGTTGATGAATATGCAGCTTAAATACACTGAAGGCGGAGAGAAAGGTCAGAGGAGGGGCCCAAAATTTTGTTGTTGCGTTTTGTTTTCCCAGAAATGGAAACCTACAGCCACTTATCTGCCCCGAGCACTGGTCCCTACAGCTATTGCTGTATGGGACCAGTGCTCGGTGCGATTGCCCCGAGGCCCTAATAATGCAGCAGAGTGTAGAAATACATCGGTTACATTAATATCTTAATAAATATCAGTCTGACAGCTACAGGAAGGAAGTAAGGCCCTTCTGTATCTCTCCCTCTCACATTTTGAGTTGAGTGATGTCAGTGTCCTGCAGGGGTGGGAATCTTTTATCCAGGATCGAGGGGGCATCTAGGGACAGAGCTAGACTCTTAATCAGCTTGTCCAGTGTCTTCCTGTTTAAGTTAAGGATGGTAGAGCAAATGAGATATTGGTGGAGTTTGTTTGTTGAAGTGAATTAAACCCAAACAACTTAAGTGGTAAAAATTCACAGTTTCTTCCCCATAAATGAAACAAAAAGTATCTTTCTTGTCTTCATCTACTAGCTTTTAGCTATTTATATATATTATTATTATTTTGTATTTTTGACAGTGTTTTTCTTAACAGTAAGAACTATGTACATTTAAAAATTAAACACAGTAATGAGGCATACTTTGTTTTTGGTTAAAGTATTTTCTCCTCTGTGTCATTTATTGTAAGATTTTAATAATTAAATGGTGAAATATTACCAAAAAATTTAGTAATCACCTACATATTTAACCTGTGTAGTGCTGACAGTAAAGTTTTTATTTATAGCAACAATCAATGTAAATAAAAAAATAAAATACAGCAGGCCCATCGTGTGTTAGGTAAATGTGTCAGCTTTTTCGCCTCTGTCTAATTTGTTTGAAGACTTTAATTATCATTTTTTTTAAAATATTACCAATTGGCCAAAACAATTTTGAAATCGGCTTAATTATTTAACTTGAACATTACGCCTGTAATTCAATTCAAGTCAATTCAATTCAATTGGCATGACGTAACAATGTATATATTGCCAAAGCAAGCATCAACAAGATAAGGAAAGCAATATTTACAATAAATTATTATAATTCTATTATTCATTTTAAAAGAAAAGAAAAACTAATAACAATAAAAGAAAGCAATATTTACAATCATTGAATTACAATCAATATATAATTTATACAATCTAACTGTCCCAGCAAAAAAAGAAGAAAAAATAAAATCAAAAATAAAATCAAAACAACCAACAGCTGTGTGTCACTCGCTGTCTCTCAGTGTGTGACAGGCAGAAACATAGACTGCTGCTAATCTACAGCTATGTGACTCTTCCCAGAGGAGGAGCGGCAGTTTTTCCTCATTTGACCATTTAAAAAAATCTTTTTTGACGAATTCAAATTTTTGGAAATATGTTTCTCTAATTAGTTTATATTTTTTACATTTGGTGAGGAAGTGTAGCTCTGTCTCAGGCTGACTGAGGCTGCAGTGGCAGCACAGCCTGTGCCTCCCTGTTTCCACAGCCAGTCTGTGTTCACTCAGTCTGTACTTTGTTAAGGTTCGTCTCAGTTGTGGATCCGTCACCATGCTCAAATAATCTGCTGTGGTGTACTGTCGGTTCAGATCCAAGTAGCACTGCATTTTGCTCTGTGTTTTGGTTTGTGTTTGCCAATAGGTGATGTAGTCTTGTTTTAGCTGTTTTGTAATTTGGTTGGGTCTGATTGGTGCAGTGCTCTGTCCCTGGGCTGTGTCTGTAGTGCAGGTTTGTGACCTCAGCCTCAGGACCAGCTGGCTCAGGGGGCTCCTGTAGTCAAATGTAGAGCTGGAGGAGTATGTTAGATTTACTCAACGGCACCACTTATTGATGACAGCCGCGAAGCACCATTCGGTTGTCATTATTGGCCGCATATAAACAAATAAGGAGCATATATATATTTATATTTTTGTTTGTAATGACTCAAGTAAAGAAATGAGGACTGTTAGTTTTATATGGAATGACTATTCAGCATTCACAAGTATAGTTAATTTTGACTGACATGACATAAGCAATGATAATGTTATAAAACAGCAGAGTTGTATGAAAGCTATTAATGCATGTCCAAAAGCATTTATAATTTGTTGTAAGGAGAAACTGCTACTATGATGAGCACAAATGACTAAATGTTGAGGAGGTTGAACTAACTGTTGTGCAAATGTTAATATTGATGTGAGAAATGCACCAAATGACAAATAAGGGAGTTTGTAGCGGCATTAAAACTTTAAAAAGCTGTTGTCATTTCCATTTTCATCATGACAAAATTTTTGCATCCTTTTGAAGTCTAATGTCGAGTTTTTTTTGCCTTTAGTGAATTCTAGTAAAATATGGGTCATTGTTTATTTTGATAAATGTTAAAACTTTATCTATCCTAATTCATAATGCTATTATGATGTGTCATTTGTAACATTTTACTTGTACTAGAAAATTCTGTCAGACACACTGACAAGGTGAATGTGCTTTGTACATCAGGTTATAGCACTTACGTAAGAGATCAAAGACTGAGGTGACTTTAACATCATCTTTATTGAACTGAACACAATTAAAAATCAAAGATAACATATTTAAAAAATAACTGAATTAAAAATCACAGCAAAACCCCTCTATTAAACAACATAACACACTACTAAATTCAAAAATCAAAGCAAAAAAAAACCCCTCTATTAAACAATATAACACACCAATAAATTCAAAAATCAAAGCAATACACAACACAGTACAGGCCTAGAAGCCCATGTAGATAAGTATCCAAAACATATGGAATACAACACATTCAATTAATTTTAGCCAAATTCGAATTGGTATTTCAGTTTGTATATTTTTCTTTCCTAACCCTAACCCTAACCCTAACTTGTTAGCAAAGCATATTTGTTAGCTGTTATAAGACATTATTTTCTGATCACTCAGTCATTTTTTAATTACAGAAACAATCATGTAAATTCAAAAAACAACAGTCTTCAAACATAACGTTGACTTAACATGACGTTAGCAAGAGTTGACTAAGCTAAAGTTAATTACTAAAGGTAACCATGGTAACTCTAGCCTATTTTAGCTCAGAATGCTAACAAGTAGTTCAAATGTGACATTCAAACTTGTTAGCAAAGTATGTTTGTTAGCTGTTATAGGACATTATTTTCTGATCAGTCCAATGTAGAATTGTATTATATTTGTAGCCATGGACACTACATTAGATTAACAGTATTTTATACATTTTTTAATTACAGAAACAATTATGTAAATAAACAAAAAAGTCTTCAAACATTACGCCTGTATGGTGCTGCGTATGTCGGCTAGCTGCTAATGTGCTAATGTTGATTTAACATGAGGTTAGCCACAGCTGACTAAGCTAAAACTGTAGCCTACTTAGCTCACAATGCTAACAAAGAGTTAAAATGTGACATTCAAACTTATAAGGTATGTAAGCTGTTTTGTGATATTATTTTCTGACCAATGTCGGATAAATGAATGCAGAATAGTAAACAGTAATTAATTGACAACATGCTATTTAATTACAGTAACATTCAAATAAATGTAAAATAAAACACAGTAGTCATTGTGTTGGTTACAGTATTTTGTCAGTCATTTGTTGGAAATAACAAATTACCCTAATCACTATAGTAGTCGTCTAAATATATTTACTGAAACATAGTGCTATGTATGTGAGCTAGCTGCTAACAAGCTAACATTGCATTATGACGGCGTTATCTGCAGTAAGCTAATGTTGGCTACAGAAGCTAACACGAAGTTTGATGTAATTCGCACTTTGCTTGTGAGCAAATTACGTTTGTTAGCAGTTATGAGACGTTATTTTCTGATCACTGTAAGTTTAATGAATGCGGAGCAGCAATTTTATTGTATTTGTAGCCATGGATACTAGTTACATTGACAAAGACTCCTATCGCGCTAGCTGAGTGGGGTGTGTGTGTGTGGGGGGGGGATGGAGGTTCCGTCGAGCCCGATACTAGGAGTGTAAATACCCACATGGACCGAAGCAGAGAGGGTGAGTAGACGACTTGTTCTCACCCGACATCTTAGATATGTTTGCTTACGATTTAACATTAAATGTGTTCGTTATGTCTCTTGTGAATGCGACTGTAACACATTCTAAATCACATTCTAGATCCGCTGTTCGAACGAGACGGTCAGTTCGCTCACGCTTTAGCTTGTGTTGTTTAGCCGCAACTGCTAGCGTTTTAACTTGTTTCACCAAATACACGTTTAGCTTAACTGTTTCCCCAAAATAAGTAATTTCGCTAAACCGTAGTCACTTTAAATACGATAGCTAGCTTTTATTCTGCCTTTTTATTTAATTTTAAGACGGATTTTATCGTTACATGCGCAACTTTAGGATATTTCGTAGTTTGGTTGTTGCGAACACCTTTATTGATAAACAATGTGGTCATCGTTTAGCGTATAAAGTAAATTTGAGCCACTTATAAAAGAGGATTATCCCATCGTAGCTGTCACTGCTAGAACATGGGATGGAAAGCTTTCGGTTCATTGTTTATGAGGCATTGTTTTGGACCCGACACCGTCCCATTACTCTTTGGCACAGGTTTCCTTCCAGTTAAACGTTTGTTATTTGTTATTTATATACAGTCTATGGTTTCATCGTGGCTTCTTCTTCGGTCAAAGCTGTGGAGTTTGCTGTAAACAACTGATTTGAGCTCAGATTGTATTTGAAACTCATACGAGTTTCAAATCTGTACCGCCTGTCTTTAATCTGATCTCAGATCAGTCCGCGAACAACCTTCCAGAAGTTGTTTGTGGCCGCTTTCATTGCTTGTATTGGTCAGAATGCTGCACGCTCTGATCTGATTGGTGTAAACTGCATGGTTGCATTAAGGTGCTGTTCGAAAAGGTTTGATTTCAGGACTTTCAGAGTCAGAAATACTTTGATCCCCAGGGATCAAATTCCTTCGGCCAGTCTATTGACTCTGCCAAAATACACTTTTGGTTATATTTAGGGGTTCCCTTATTTAGTGATGATGTGATTGCATTAATGTAGTCTCTGGATAACGATGTAAACAATAACAAAAGCATGTTAACCATACATTATTATAACCAATTATTTGGTGATCTCTTGCATATAATGTTAATTTGCTGTTTTCTCCTGTTATCTTTTTTGTGTTTCTTTATTCTTGAGTCTGTCATGTGTTTTTTTTTCTTGCTGTTGGTATGAAACTAAGTTGCCTGACCATATACCATTGTTAACCTTAATAAAGTTGCAAAATAAATGAAAATTAATAAAAGCTTAGATTTAGGGGGCAAAGCAAAACATGACATTCTCAGATAGTTACTTTCTCAGTTATTTGTTAGGCTTTGAGCAGAAATTAATTCATTGGCTTTCTAATTGTAACCTGTAATTCATATGGCCAGTACAAGGGCTACTGTATTTACAACATTGTTGAATAATTGGAGTCAAATTAATTGGAGCACATTGTCAAATTCTGACTTCCTGTAAAAGTTGCTTTTCGGCCATTGAACTGAGATTAACGACACTTTGACGTGGCTTGAACGCAGCATGTTCGCGGTAGAGTAGAAGGACCAGGTTGTTTTTGCACAGACAGGAGGTACAAGCGATACATGTGTTACTAGAGATGGGTGGATGAAGCCTTGTGAAGCTTTTGAGGCTTTTTCCTGATTGTATCGAAAAAAGATTCGAAGCTTCAAAGTCTCAAAGACAGACCCTACCATTGACATCTAGTGGTCAGCTGCAATTATAGCAGCCACAAACTTTCAAATGATTCACACATCTTATTGATTGCAGTTCCAACACAAAAGCAATAAAATCAGTCTTAAGCAGCTGTGTCTTCTTTCTGAGAATCATTTTTCTCACATGAAAGTGTTACACTTTGAAATGTCATTACCAATAACATGTTTTAATGTGTTGTAACAAATAATATATATATATATATATATATATATATATATATAAAATATTCAAATTCAACAAGGTAGAAGTACTTTTGTTTGAATGATTTTGAAAGACGTCCTTGTGCCACAATTTGAAAAAAGTAAATAATGTGCTTCTGCTACAGTGTAAAAATGAAGTGCTTGTGTACATGAGGGAATTATGCAATTGAAGATCTCTTGTAACGCTATGAAGCAGGGGGAACACTGATCATTTTGTGTCTCCTTTTAACAAATGAAGCAGCGCCATAGATTCAAATCATTCACCTCACTTCAGGTGCTTCGTTGTGATCACATGATCACAGAGCTTTGATACAAGCCTCAACACAGTGTTTTGAACCAGTCTGCTTCAATAGAGTGAAACAGGCTTCGGAGCCTCAGTGTCAGACTGCCCATCTCAGTGTTACAGGGTTTTTGAGGTGTACATAGAAATGTTTGTTGTATGACAGGGACTCATGGGGATCTGTGCTGCGTTAACTGTCACAGGGTCCACATGTATGGATGTGACAAATTCATGCACAATGTAATTTAACGTACATACACCATAGTATAGGATATATATATATATATATATATATAGTACCTCAAACCACAGCCTGCTAAATATATTGGCTTAATCACATGTCCTGGTGTACATTGTATAGAGCTGCTGGACCTAAATCTAATTGTACTTATTTCTGACTTTGCACTGCTGCTGCTGCTGCTGCAACAACTACATTCCTTAGCTGGGCATCAACATAAGGCTCACTGTCTTCAATTCAATCTTTTTCTACTTCTTTCATTGTATTCCACACCATGAAACCTAATTAAATACAATAAATTAATTGGGACAGATGTGAGCTATGAGCCAAACTTGTTGATAAGTTTAAAAAATGCAATCAATACTAAATGCAATGATTTGCAACTAATTTGAATACAGCACAAAGACAAGATATTTACTGTACAAACTGGGAAACCTGTTTTTCGTACACTTATTCTGTATTTGATGCATTTGGTATTTGTTTACCTTTTACACAGCACTCAGCAAGTTTTTTTTTAATCAAAGTTTTAGTAATGGGTCTGGGTCATTGTTTATGTTTTTCTGACTCTTTTTTTTAATGTTAAAATGTATTTGCGTGCTGTGTGTGCAGGTCCGTCCCTTAAGGAGATGGAGCTGAACGTTGCAGCGAATGTAGTTATGGGTAGCTGTGGGCGTCCGAACAGCTATGAGCTGCTGACTTGGCTCAATAAAACTTTACAGACAGGCTTTACTAAGATGGAGCAGGTATGCACAGGTGGGTCAGCTGCATGTTTTTAACCTGTGAAAGAAACCTAAACAAACACTCATGAGCTCATAGTTCTGTGGGGGGTGAACTGAAGCTCTGCATATTACTCATTTCTTTTGTTTTCATGAATATGCAGGTGCAGCCTATTGCCAGCTGATGCACTGGCTGTTTCCTACGTCCTTGGATCTCTCAAAAGTCAGATTTCAAAGTAACGATGTGGTGGATGCCATCCACAACTACAGTTTACTACAAGCTGCTTTTAGCAAAGTTGGAGTTGTGCGAGTGAGTATAGTGTGTGAATGTATAATGAGTAACAAGAAATTATAGTTTAGTTAATTTTAGGTTGTTTTGAAAAGGTTTGGCTAAAGAGCTGTTTCTGATTTATATTATTTATTCCTTTATATTTAACATAAACATATTTTGTTGACTGATGATAACAACCTCTCTCCTCTCTGTAGCACATCCCCATTGAGGCACTGATGAAGAGGAACTCTATAGTGACTCTGACCTTCCTGGGGTGGTTTAAAGTTTTCTGCGACAAGAACAAGACCATGGATCGGCAGTACGACGCCCTGCATGCCAGAGGAGGACAGAGTATGGGTCCTGCTACATCAGGTGGGTCCTGTGTGTGTGTTGGTGAATAAATCACACATTTGTTGCACAGCTATCACACATAGCATTGAAATATATAACACACACACAGCACTAAGACTTCAAATAAAAAAATAGGACTGCAGCATGAGTTTTATATACTATACTTTTACTTTACTTTTATGTTTATAAATACTCTTTACACAAACAAATAATCAATTTCATAAATTGTGAGGCACGATTGTTAGTTGTTCAGAAGAGTCTTGGCAGATCAGTCATTAAAAAACATTTTTCCTCTTGCAATGTGAGATCAGAGACATGTAAAAGTAAATAAATATTAACCTACCTGCTCACACGCCAGGTGATAAATACTGTGAAAGCACTGTGGCTGCTTCTGCACAGCATTATAATGTTGATAAAACCTTTTTTCTGAAGGAGACTTATGTCTGAATGACAAAACTTGATGCCAGAAATATTGTATTAATTTTATGTCTTATTAAAAACGCTTATTGTCTTTTTACTCCCATTACAGATGGTCATTCCACCCAGAACCCTCCTCAAAAACCAGAGAGTATCGTGAAGGCGGGGGGCAAAAATGTGGAAGAACCAAGCAAAGAAAAAGTTACAGAGAGTTTGAACAAGGCCACAGAGGCAGTGGTCGTGCTTTCTGATGATGATGATGATGTGATCATTGTGACGGTGGAGCAGAACACTGAGAACATAGAGACCAGCGTGGAGCAGAACTGTGAGAAAATGGATATAAACTTGAAAGAAGAGGAGACTGAAGCAAAGCAGAAACCTTTGAAAATGGAGTTAAACTCGAAAGAAGAGGAGGAGATTAAGGCGAAGCGAGCAGAAGCAGCAGTGGAAAATGACGGAAGCCATAAATCTTTGTTGCACTTTATCAGAAGACACTGTTGGAACCAAACAGACCATTCAGTTTGGTTCACATCAGACTCTCAGGTTTCTGCCTCCTTGGGCCCAACTCACCCTGCAGATCTGGTTGAGGCCTGCTCTCAATGGCCGTACTGCCTCTACCTGTATGTGGGCGTGGAAATGGGTGGAGGACAGAACAACAGCATCGTCCTGATTGGCTACTTCAACCCGAGCTCAGGGGTCAGCGTGCTGAAGCCGCTGCTCACTCTGCACACCAGCGTTACAGCTGCTGATACGCAGACTTCAGCTGACTCGGACAGTGACAGCATCACGGACGCATCCGCTGCAGAGACGGACGCACGGCTTCTCATTCAGTCACTGCAAAGATGTGGCCTTACTCTGTCGAAGGTTTCTGTGTTTTACTGTAACGCTCCACACCCAGCGGTGAGCCGGCCGTTTGTATCTGAGATGCAGACGTTTAACCCGAGGCTAGTGTCGCTCTGCGGCCTCCCTGGGATTGCATCCAGAGCCTGCCAGGCCGGACTCCTCACTGCCTTTAGTGGCGTAGTTGACCTGATAACAGACCTCCACTATCAGTACTACACCCGCTCCTCAGTCAGGGAAACTCTGAGAGATCTGTTTGCTGGCACAGAGTCTTTTAACCCGTCTCGTCCCATCTCTGCACAGTGTTTGTTCATCATCAACGCAGTGCAGAAGATGGCCACCAGGTGGAGGGTTTTATTGGAGTATTACAGGTCACTAATGCACACAGAGGACGTCGACCTGATAAGAACCCGGCTGATGGATCAGAAACTCAAACTGCGCTTCATATTCCTGTCTGACATTTTGAGGCCGCTCCAAGCTCTCCAGGAGCTGCAGCAGGAAGCCTCTGGGTGCGTGGCCGACGAGCTCCATCACACCGCCACGCTGGTTCAGTCCTACGCAACAAGTGTGCTCCGGCTGTCCGGCGCAGAGCGTTTCCTCAGGAAGCGAGACCCGCAGCTCCTCCAAGATGACATTGCGTTGCTCCCCGTAACAGAGGTGAACATAGGTGCTCATGCCAGAGAATTCCTGTGGGCCACAGCCGTGGTGGACCTGGGGGAACAGGAGAGGAAGGACTTCCAGAAGGATGCAGCGACGTTCTATAAAGCAGCACTCGTGAGCCTTGCGGAGAGTTTACCTGAGCATCTTGGAGATTCTGCACTGAGGAACATCAACCAAGTGGTGAAAAACGGACATATCACCGTAAGAATATTTAGTTCTGTAATACTAAATTATACTTAATTCAGCTATAGTTACATCTGTATTTAGGACTCTGACACAGACCGTCACAATGGTAAAAGTTAATGGTTTTAAAATGACTAATTTAGTTTATTGGAATTATTTCTGAGACAATATGTTCAGCAAAATGTATTTCTGGTGACTGGTCTAACCACTGCACAGCCAGTCTGAGTGCAGCGCTGCTTGCAGGGTTTATTAAAGTCTTGAAAGTTTGGACAATGCTTAATGTCAACTGTTTTCAAGGTCAGGAATATGAAAAATGCGATATCAGTTATTTTTTAAAATATGTATTATAGTAACAGTTCAGATGTCTCTGATTTTTTGAGATTTTGTCAACTTCTGGAGTGAAACCTCCGTGATGGACTTGATCTAATGTGTTTATTGTTTCTTGTGTTATTTCTGTTTTCTCTGCAGGGTAATTCACTGACCATGAAGACGCTGTCAGAGTTCGGTGTTCAGCTGGGCCTGGTGAACGCCGGAACACTGACCTGTAACTACCGCATTTTCATCAAGACATTAAAGGAGCAACAGACTAGCTGCTGGAGAAAGGTAAACACACAATGCACTGGATTCACTTTGTTTACTGCATTAAAGAGTGTTCGCGGTCATGACTGAGCTGTCCGTGTTGTCTGAACAGATCCTAAAGGACGCCAGACCAAACTCTGCTCTCCAAGAACTCTTGCTGACCCTCCTGGCCCTGCCCAGGTCTCTTAACAGGACTGTTTTGTTTGCTAAGGTGAGTCATAAAAGCCTGTTCAGGAAACTGACTTGTTGGTTTACCAGTAAAACCAGGAGCCTTTATCAGAAGGGCACTACAAGTTCTTTAACCCGTTTGAGATTAAGGCTATTGTGGCCGTTTCTGACCTTCTGCCTGTATATACCACTTAAAAAATGTTTACCATGCCATGTTGGTATCATTATTTTCAGCACATCCTCACCTTTATAACCTGATATTCACCACATCATTACACAATTCACTTTCAGTTACTGCATCAACGTTTTGACCACCAAAAACACAACCAGTTCCTCTTAAAATGATGGTTCAGATTTTTTGAGGTGTGGTTGTATGAGGTGCTTATCCAGGCCTGCTGCCACAGAAGCTCAGTAATGAACAGCTGTGGACGAGGACAGCAGCTAAACGTATCTAAGACACCTTAGATTGTCAGCATCAGTTTGACTTGTATCCTAAATTATAGTAATAATTATATTTTCCCTACTTTACCTTGCTGTCTGACTGTAAGTATTACAGTTTTGCTCTCCAAAGGTCCAAAGTGAATGATTTTTTTCACTTGCTCTGTTGGGCTTGTTATCAAATAACAACAGACATTTTTGAAACTTGAAGTGCCTCTTAAACCACCCAATTATAATAAACCCTGTCACTTTTGCTTGAGCTAATCATTTTTATTTCTTATCTGCACCACTGTCTCAAGAAAGCCTGATTGGTGCTTCATATGTTCAACTCTCAACAGAGAAAGAGGGATGACATACTCTGAGTCATCTCACTTCCCTCTTTCTCTGTTTGCTGTTTCCTGTTTAAGATTAAGTTTGCACAGGAGGAACTTAAGCTATTTTTTATGCTCTCTTCAAAGCCACCACCCTCCATTGAGAAAAACAGTAATTTAATCTTGCAGAAATAGGGGGTTGCCAGTCTACCACTGCTTTGATCAGCTAGTTTAAATTCACACAGTTAAATCAAATCAAATCAACTTTATTTATAGAACCCTTTAAAACAGAGTTTCAAAGTGCTGTACATGGCAGGACAGACCAACAATAAAAACAGAATAACACAAATAAAAGCAACTTAAACAGAGTGAGTCTCATGCTGGGTAAAAACCAGTAAATAAAAGTGGGTTTTAAAATTAATCTTAATTTTAAAAACCACAAAGAACAGATAAAATCAACTAAAACAGAGCAAAGGCTCATGTGGAGTTAAAAGCCATTGAATAAAAATGGGTTTTAAGATTTCTTTTAAAAGCGGACAGTGAGGAGGCCTGCCTGATGTGCAAAGGTAAAATGTTCCAAATGATTTTACCTCACAGAACATGGGAGCTGCTGGTCTGCTGCTGCCTCAATCAGTTAGTTTTTGTGTAATTGTGCTAACTTAAAGTAAATGATCAAAGCAGCGGTAGACCGGCAACTCCCTTTTTCGGCAAGGTAAAATTGTCAATAGAGTCTGGTGGATTTGAAGAGAGCAAAGACAACAGTTTCAGTGTCCACCCCGTAAACTTAAAGGACGGTCTTGACAAGGTATGGGGATGAACCTATTCTTTATATAGCTTAATCTTAAACTGTCGGTACTCTTTAAGGTATATTTATTGAAGTTTTGCTCATTTTAACAAACAAACATAAGCATTCAAAAAACAAACTCGGCAAAAAACAACAATAATTGACATTAAAAACAGCAAATAATATACTCAGAATATTCAGAAGAAAATAATATAGAATGAATCAAATTTAATAGATATTTATACACACAAAGATAAGATATGTATATATACAATCAACTATTTAAAATCAAGTATGAAATTGTTCCCCATCCTCTTCACTCTCATTATTTAAACCGTGGTTCTCTAGCTAAGTTATTGATACTTTAAAGTGCAGTGGTATCATCTGGCCTGTTCCATTCATAAAATTTAAAAAGGGTGCCCATATCTCATTAAACTCTTCAACCTTCCCTCTAATAATGTCATTTTTTTCTAACACCAAATTGCAAGACACAGATTAATTTCTATTTATCCAGCATATAGTTTTCATTAACTACATATGTATCTTTGTGACGATAAAGCGTTTTGTGTGTGTGTGATTGTTTTTGTCTCAAGATGTCAATCGAGCCTCCTCCTACCAGCAAGAAACCCCACGAAGCCCCACCTCAACCGAAGAGGAGGACCGGACGACCTCGTGTCAGGAAACGTAGATCTGTAGCAGCAGGATGTGATGACAAGAATAGATCCGAGAGTTCATCAGAGGACGACGTCAAACCGCCTCTGCAGCTTCTTCCCAATCATCATCACAGCATGGATGACTCGGACTACACCGACAACTCTTCAGGTGAAACTGTTGGAGTGCTGTGGACCTTATATTAAATAAAGTTAAATATGAAATAAATATATATACGGCTGTGACATAAATCCTGAAACAGATGAGGCAGTGATTATATAAATGTATTAATATAAATAAGTAAATATAGTTAAATTAATAAATGGGTTTAAGTTAAAAAAATAAAAATAAAATAATAATAATAATAATAATAATAATGTCGGTAAATGAAGAAGTTTAACTAGTTAATAATAATTAGTTTAAAAAATAAACATATTTTGGAAAATTAAATGTAAATATAGTTAAACGAATAAATTAGTTGGGTTTAAATATATGTGTATGAAAATATTTTTTTGAATTAAATATAAATAAGTAAATATGGTTCAATAAATGTTTTTGTTTTATTTTTTTTAGATCCCTGAAATATATAAGCATAGAATTATGAAATCAAAGTCCCTGAAGTAAGTAAAAGTAGACCTTTGAAAAGCTTAATTTAACTATGTTGACTCATTTATATATTTATTGCCTCATTTATTTATTTCAGGATTGATGTAATAGCCATATTTATTTATTATTTAAACTAATCTTGTAGTTTATGTGTCTGTATCAGCTTTATCAGCATAAAAAAATGACTAATTTATTTATCAATTATTAGCAGCAATTCTAAATCTGTTGGATATTAATGATAATAAAAACAAACATAACTGTGTTTTCTGTTTTCCTCAGATGTGGTTGATGTCACAGAAGATTTCAAAATGAGTCGGACCAGGAGACTCGTAAAAGCATCAAGTAAGAATCATTGAATATTGTTGAGAATCTTACGAGAATGTATTTATATATTATGTATTATATTTTTATTTATATGTATGTGTGCAAATATATATATATATATATATATATATATATATTAGAGCTGCAACAATTATTCGATTAATCGAACAATAATCGATAATAAATTAATCGTCAACTATTTTGACAATCGAATAATTCGTTTGAGCAGTTTTTTAAAGACAAAGGCCCGCATTTATCAAACGAGAATAGAAACGAGCATAGAAACGAGTGCAGATCTGAGCGTATATTTCGTCTTACGACAGGGTTCCTGTGTGATTTATCAAAAGATCGTATCTCTCCAATCACAGCGTAAAAATTATTGGCTGTTGATAAATGTGGCAGCTCGAAAAACAAACGTCATTTAAATGTTACGCCCTAATATATACCCGATTCAGATGACTCGCCTCCAGAGTTTACGACACCAAAGGGCGCAATACGACCAAAAAGAGGATTTTTCTCCTTAAAATCAGCTTTATTAGCAAAGTGCACCGTCACAAATAACAACAAGAGGAAATAGGCATATTACAGAAATACACTGCGACGGAGGTTTATGAAATAAAAGTAGTTATAGTTATAAACACAAGAAAGTGTCAGAAAGTGAAACGCTGACGTCCAACAGCTGCAACACAACATACTGGTTTTGTTTGGCAGCATAAAAAGTGAAAAGGAAGGAAATCAGTGGTGCTGTCAGCAGAGTAGCGGACCATAAAAACACCCAGCGAGGTTTGAGTAATTAATTTATATATTTTGATATATAAAGCCTAATAATCTATATAATATCCAAATATTGTTATTATTATTATGATGTAGAGATATTCGCCTCTTTACATTCACTAAGAATGATGTCCCAGTCAGAGGAGCGTGTGGCATCGCTGATTGGAAATGTTTCTATTCGGGCAGCATCGCTGGTGAAGGAGACGCTGACGCTCCGGTGTCAGAGCCGGATTACGCTAAATAGCAGAAGACAACAACATTTAATAGCCTCGGCTAGTATTCTCATTAAAGAATTTCACGGTCGCAGGCTGTATTAATTTAAAATTATGTTTTAATGATACATTTTGTAGTCTAAAATGTTTTGCTTTGTCACCATTAAAAAACAAAACACCAAAGAGTTTTATCAGCTCCAGGCATGGATACTATAGTCTAAGATCAATTCTCTGACTCAGACGCGTGGACTTCACACTGACTGAGATTTGCGTACACGAGCTGAGAGCAGACTGAGATCTGCACGTACCCTCCGCTCACGTCCAAATTGATAAAGACACATTCAGGAGGTTTTTGTTCCTGTTTTGCAGGTGAAAGAACTCCACCGACAAAGTCTCCCTTCATTAGGGGCTGTGATGAAGATGATGATGATGATGATGAAGAGGAATGTGTGATTGTAACAAAAAATCCAACCAACTCTGCAGAATTGCTGGTAAAATCAGATTATTCAGATTGCATATTAATAACATTAATTTGTAATACTAATAGCTCACTATTGTATGTATATATATATATATATATATATATATATATATATATATATATATATATATACATATATACAGTGCTCAGCATAAATGAGTACACCCCCTTTGAAAAGTAACATTTTAAACAATATCTCAATGAACACAAATAAAATTTCCAAAATGTTGACAAGACCAAGTTAATATAACATCTGTTTATCTCATAACATGAAAGTAAGGTTAATAATATAACTTAGATTACACATTTTTTAGTTTTACTGAAATAAGGGCGATGCAAAAATGAGTACACCCCACAACAAAAACTATTACATCTGGTACTTTGTATGGCCTCCATGATTTTTAATGACAGCACCAAGTCTTCCAGGCATGGAATGAACAAGTTGACAACATTTTGCTCCATTGATCTTTTTTCATTCCTCAAGAATGGCCTCTTTTAGAGACTGGATGGAGAGTGATGCTCAACTTGTCTCTTCAGAATTCCCCATAGGTGTTCAATTGGGTTCAGATCAGGAGACATACTTGGCCACTGAATCACTTTCACCCTGTTCTTCTTCAGAAATCCAACAGTGGCCTTTAGATGTGTGTTTAGGGTCATTGTCATGTCGGAAAAGTGCACGACGACCAAGGGCACGGAGTGATGGTAGCATCTTCTCTTTCAGTATGGAGCAATACATCTGTGAATTCATGATGCCATCAATGAAATGCAGCTCCCCGACACCAACAGCACTCATGCAACCCCACATAAGGACACTGCCACCACCATGTTTCACTGTAGGCACCATGCATTTTTCTCTGTAATCCTCACCTTTGCGACGCCACACAGTTTAGAAGCCATCAGTTCCAAAAACATTTATCTTGGTCTCATCACTCCAGAGTACAGAGTCCCAGTAGTCTTCATCTTTGTCAGCATGGCCCTGGTAAACTCTAGACAGGCTTTTTTGTGCCTGGGCTTTAAGAGAGGCTTCCTTCGTGGACGGCACCCATGCATGCCATTCCTCTGCAGTGTACGGCGTATTGTGTCACCAGAAACAGTCACCCCAGTTTGGCTTTCTAATTCCTTAGATAACTGCAATGAACTTGCATGCTGATTTTCTTGGACCCTTCTCATCAGAAGACGCTGCTGTCGAGGTGTTAACTTCTGCGGACGGCCTGGACGTCTCTGTGAGATGGTTGCAGTTCCATCTTTTTTACATTTTTGTACCACTTTTGCTACAGTATTCTTGACTGATAAGTAAAGCTTTGCTTATCTTCATGTAGCCTTCACCTTTGCGGTGTAAAGAAATTATTTTCCTTCTCAGGTCTTGAGACATGTGGTGCCATTGCTAACAACATGAAATGGGAAGGGGTTTTATTTAAGTAACACCCTTTTATAGTCAACTGTCTGCTGGACATCTGTGTAATGAATAATTAGACTCACCTGGGGTCGATTATTGTTAAATTAGACATTTGTAGTCTAAAACTTAGCTTTGCTCCCGAGACTTTTAGTGGGGTGTACTCATTTTTGCATCACCCTAATTTGAGTAAAACTGAAAATTATGAATGAAAAGTTATATTATTAACCTTACTTTCATGTTATAAGTTAAACAGATGTTATATTAACTTGGTCTTGTCAACATTTTGGAAATTGTATTTGTGTTCATAGAGATATTGTTTAAAATGTTACTTTTCAAAGGGGGTGTACTCATTTATGCTGAGCACTGTATATATATATATATATACATACCTACATACAAACATACAGTGTTCAATATAAATATAATAGCAGTCCAATGTGACTAACCAGATTAATAAATGTTTTTAGTATATTTTTTATTGCTACATGGCAAACAAGGTACCAGTAGGTGCATTAGATTCTCAGAAAACCAACAAGACCCATCATTCGTGATATGCAGCTCTTAAGGCTGTGCAATTGGGCAATTAGTTGAAAGGGGTGTGCTCAATGCATATATATGTTATTTTAAATAAAACATTTTATTCTCAGCTTGGCCAGCCAGCACTTGTTTACGTATGCTAATAAAGACTAAATATGCATGAATTTTATTTAAAAAATGCAAATCAAAAACAGATCAAACCTGCATTTAAGTTGGGCTTCAGTGCTAAATGCAGCTTGTGTTGCATCAGTAATAAGGTTATGGCGGTATCCGTTTTTTCTTGCCATCATACCTTTCTGACAATTCACCACTGTATTTGTATTTATGTGTAACCTTTCAAAATAAAAATGATAAAAATCGGCCAAACACAGCTTGATCTGTGTTGACTGGCTCACCTTTATCCTCATGATTAAAGAGATATGACAGCATGATTACTATAGTATCATGTTTGTTTTACGGCTTTCAAAGTAACGAGATAATAATGCATTAATGCAAATGATTGATTTCTTTAAAAGATCGCGAAAAATACACCATTTATCGTAGAAAGAAATGATTAAATCAGGCATTATTGTCATAATTTCAATTTTAAAACAGTCCTTGAACAGATCATTGGTTATGAAAGTTCCTGTTAGAAAAAAAAGTGACCAAAACAAAGCTAAATATTATGATTTTTCATTTCATTCAAATTTGAAGAAAATAATTCTTTCATTTCAGATTCCTTATATATTTTATATTTTGCAGTGAAACACAAGGCCACAGTGAGTAATGCACTGTATCGACTTGTCAGAGGGTCGTCACTTATTTAAAAACAAACAAAAAACCTGTAAGGATGAAACTGTGCTATGATAATAATTAGCCCAAAGTTTGATGGCAACAATCAGCAATGGATAAAGAAAAAGGTTGATTTTGAAGCCGGTTCAGCTGCAAAAACCTGCAGATGGTTCAGACCAGAGCTCTTTGCAGTTACTGTTGATAATGCATTATTTTCAGCAGTAATCTAATTTTAAGGTACATTATGAACAGATAAATAAATAACTCTTTGTTAAAACTTTGTGATTAAGAATGGGCAATCTTGCAATTTACTATCAAGTGTTTGCATTGATTGAAAGCCCTAGTTTGTTAATAAACAGACAAGTGGAACCACTAACCTGCCGAGCAAATCCAATCCATATTTATCTCCTCAAACATTCTCATGCACAAAAAAACCTATTGGTACTTAAGATGACAGCAGAATAGTTTGGTGGATTTTAAAGGTGTGTGTGTGTGTGTGTGTGTGTGTGTGTGTGTGTGTGTGTGTGTGTGTGTGTGTGTGTGTGTGTGTGTGTGTGTGTGTGTGTGTGTGTGTGTGTGTGTGTGTGTGTGTGTGTGTGTGTGTGTGTGTGTGTGTGTGTGTGTGTGTGTGTGTGTGTGTGTGTGTGTGTTACAGGGTGTGACAGGGGAGCTGGTCTGGGGTCAGATGGACAGCTCTTCTATCTGGCCGGCCATCATCGTACCTAGCAAGGGAGAGAAACAGCCTCCAGAGACAACGAGGGTGGAGTGGTACGGACAGAACATGACCTCTCAGGTGAGTCACGCCTCCCAGTTTATACAGCGCAGGTTGGAATTTAACAACAATTATTTTATGTGACTAATAGATACATATACAGTGTATTATCCTCATGCATATTTCTGTTCTCTGCTTTGATCCCAGGTCAGTTTGCAGGACCTGAAACCGTTCGCTGCCTTCGCCCAGCACTTCTCCCACAACTACTTCACCATCCTGGTCTCCTACCGAGTGGCTGTCTTCCTGGCGCTGCAGGTCTGAACAAAACATGAGACTTAAAGATCCCCACAGCCACGTATTCAGACATGCAAAGATACTCTAATATGTGTCTGCAACACTGAAATTCTTAAAACGGCATTTATATTCCTTCTAACACAATAAAACTTGCAGAATATAGCAAATATGAATAAGATATGCAGATATTTTAAATTTTACAAGTTTGATTTTCCCGTGTTTCCACATCATGCTTGTGTATTCTAAATATTTAACCAGGAAAAGACTTTATCGACAAGAAAGAAGAATTGAAGAAAACAAGGGTCTAATATTGTTTCCATGACTGTATATTCCTAATCACACATTAAAACTTGCAGAATATAGATGCAAATATGAATAACATGTGCAAATATTTTTAATTTAACAAGTTTGATTGCTGGACACAAGATGTCTCATACTTCACTGTGTATTTTTTCTCAGTGTTACAAGTTTCCACATCATGCTTCTGTATTCTAAATAATGAACCCATTGAGGCCTAAAGTGCCTGGAAAAAAATGCCTGGAAAACCTATGGGCGATTTTCAAATGACCACCTAAAACCTGAAGTTTTTCTGGAAATTCAACACCTACTAAATAATAGATTTTTCAGCCTCTGTAGCAGATAAAAATGAAATTCAAAAAGTATTTGAGAGCTTATACCCATGGCTTTCATACAAAGTTGAGTTTATTTGTCCAAACCTTCAATAAAGTTTTTAAAAAAATCAACAAACTCAGCAAATGTTACATTTGACTGAATAAAAAATCCTATGCATAATACTAATACATGCCCATTAGCAAGATGCAAACTATGTCATGGAAGAACAAGACATAGTTCTCATTAGCCTACTGTAATAAAAAAAAAAATAATTATCATAATAATAAATAATAATAATACATTTTATATGTTGCACTTTTCAGGGTACTCAACGACGCATAAAGTAATATAAGACATAAACAGTCATGATTTCTTATATCATCATCACAATCAATTAGCCTATTATTATTATTAATGTATTATTAATAATATTATTATTATCTCCAGATGGCCACAGTCTGTTCTTCGATGAAAATATGTCGTCTAAAAACATATTCCTCATCCATAAATCCCGGTCGATTGGTTCCGAGGGTTCAAAGTCCGGATCAGCAATAAAATCATCAGCGCTGTTTTCATCAGATCTCTTCCGTCACTTACTGCTGAGCTCCTCCGGTATATAGTCGTCTTCCGTCATGATTTCAAAGTTCTGGAAAAGTCCGATGTTGCATTGCGACACTCCCGCATGTATTCTGGTCATGATTCTGATGCATTTCATTGGCCAAGAGACCGAAAATAGGTGGAAAAAAATACAAATACTACAAAATGACATATCTACTGTCCCGGCCTTAATGGTAGAGTGACGCAACAGCGCTCCCGGTTTTAATGGTAGAAATGCGATAATGCTTTCCCGGCGTCAATGGGTTAACCCTGGAAAGACTTTGACCATTTGTGATGTAAGTCATTGACGTAGGCCTTAAAATCTGATTTTCAGTGAGCACCAAGAATGAACGAATATGTAAACTGTTTCCTAGTGTCAAACTCTGAACTTTACTGTGTTTAACTATGTGTTTACAACTATTCAGCTGTAGGAAACGAAAGGAAAAGCAGGTGTTGTGTTACCTGCGAGAACACATCTGTCTCTGGGATCAACTATAACATATTAAAGCTCAGCTCAGACTGCTAAGTTGTTAACATGTTTGTTTCTGTGTCCATCAGGAGGCAGCTCAGCGTTGTAGGAAGCACTTTTCTGCAAGTTATGAGTCCCGGGATGAGGTGCTGAAGCAGATGTTGGACTGGGCTCTCTGCGGGTTTCAGCCCACTGGGCCGGACGGACTCAGATCAGCTGCTGTAAACGGTTTGAAAGTTATTAGTGAAGATTACCTGAAGATCCTCCTGATGTGTGTGATGTGTAATATATCCCCTCAGACCCTCCTGTGACTCAGTTCCACCAGAGCCTCGTCCCTTTTACAGTATTGCTCAACCATGTAGTAATCAAACACTACTGATTGCATGTTAATAAACTGTCTTCTGTCCAGGTATTGCGGGAAAAAACAAGAGACCGAAGGTGAAGCAGAGACTCTTCCAGAAAGCAAACTCGACCCCGACGACGACCAAAAACATCAGCGTTGAGACGAAAGACGTGTCGGTCACCCTCAACAAGTTTTCCCCTCAAGGTGGAGGCGGGAGAGCGGAGAAGGGATCCAGAGGAGGGTGGGAGGCTGAGAGAGAGGACTCGGCCTCCCCGGGGTGGGAGAAGGTGAGGGGAGGGGGGAGAGGCCGGGGGAGGGGAGGGAAGGTCCAGAGGAAGAAGATCAGTCCGCTGGATGGATTTGATGACGACATATCACCTGACTTTCTGCCGTACAAGAAGAATATCTACAGCAAAATGTACAATAAGGTGATCGAGGCGAGCGGCTCGTACACCCAGCCGGACCAGAAACTCAGAGGTAACTAACTCCAGTTACTGCTGTTATTTCAACACATGGATTTTAATTAGAGTTGAGATTAAGAGTTGAATTATTTTTTTTTTTTCAATTTCATAGTTTCTTGTCTTTAATTTAACTTAAGAATTTTAATATAGGTAGAGGCCTGTATAAGCCCTTTTGGGTTTCTTGCCGCTACTTTGCTCCTTCCTTTTGTTGTTATGTCTTTATCTTTTTGTGTTATTAAATGTGCATAATAAAAAACTTCAATTACAAACATTTTCAGAAACAAATTAATCCACAAGATAGATTAAGAATATCTGCAAATGCACAAAATTGATCTAGAATGGCATAAACAAAGTCCTTCAGTTCTTAATAAGTACCATGTTGTTTCACAGCTGATCTGATAAATTAGGTTGCAACACCAAAGGCTTAAAAGAGATAATTTGCCACTTTTTTATGTGGATGTCCAGTCAGTGTCGATCATAAATGTTAAAGCAAAAAATCTTTATGATTCAAGGTTCATAAGGTTGTTTTGTAAAATTTAATTAAATATCTTCCATATGTATAAACGGAATTTTCATTATTTCTTTTCTAGAAAAATATTAAAGAAGAAATTAACCATAACACTATTTTTTATTTTTATTTTGCATTAAAATAATATGGTTTATAAATCACTTTTCCTGCATTAAATGCTGCCCAAGGTGCAAAAAATAGCAAAGAAAATAAATAATAAGAATTGAAATATTTATGTGCTCGCTCATGATTAATCAGTTATTGTTTTCTTATCTTGCAGAGGAGACTATTCGTAGGATCATGGACATGAAGCTGGACATCGAGGGTAAATGTTAGAGCATGTTGTATTTTGTAATTCATGACTTTTTATGCATGAATATTTGACTTTGTGTCAATAAATGAGTTGGTTGATTAGTGCAATGGCTGAACCTTTGGGTTGGGATGCAGCTTTCATCTCATGTCTTCTATACAGCACTTAATTTGTAAAACACGAAGTCCCACAAAACAGAAGGAGAAGTTATTTTGAGTCAAGGGGTAAAAATAAAACAACACCATAATTCTGTTTTAATGTGTTCTGTTTTTAAGAATTGCTAATCTTCCATTAAATCTCTTTATCACACTTTTAGATGATTCTTGTAACAATATTTGAAGGTAAAATATTATGTAGTTGCTGTTATAGTTGAATTTGTGTATCTTTTATACATCATTTCACTTCCTCAGTCGTTCATTTGTTTGAATTTTGTCTGCAGGTTTTTGTTTGTGTTGTGGAACTGAAGACGTGGAGATATTCCACCCGCTGTTTAAAGGCAGCCTCTGCAGGAAGTGTAAAGTCAGTAATCGTCCACTTTTCTTCATGTTACAGTCTTTAGTGCACCTGAATTAAGTATTTAGCTGCTGTGTCTGTGAAACCTCCTCACCGTCTGTCTGTCTGTCTGTCTGTCTGTCTGTCTGTCTGTCTGTCTGTCTGTCTGTCTGTCTGTCTGTCTGTCCCTGTGTCCCTGCAGAATAACTTGACAGAGACTTTGTATCGTTACGATGAAGATGGTTACCAGTCGTACTGCACCATCTGCTGCTATGGCATGGAGGTCATCCTGTGTGGCAAAGACAGCTGCTTCAGGTCGGTTCCCTTCATCTCTGCTCTAAATTTCACTATTTCAGCTATTCAACCCTCAAAGACTGAGACACCTGCCTGTGGCAAAGAAATTGTTTTTTTTGGAAATTTGAATATAGACAGAAAAACGAGACAAGTATTTACTTCCTGGAAACAACAAACATAAACCGCTATAACTGATTGGTTAGGGGAGGAAGCAGCAGAGTCATCAGAATATGACGCTGATACCCTGTGAAACAGAAAAAAACGCCTAGGAAAATACTGTAATTAATGGCTGTATGGCTTGATACGGAACGGTCATATTAGCCCCTTTCATAGTGCCGTTTCATGTCGGGACATTTATGGCTCTATAACGAATCGCCTCCACTATGATCGCGCCCAAAGCGGGATGCTGGGATCAAAGTGGTCCCGCTTCCAACAGTCCCACCAATTTTCTCCCTCTGTGACCTCTGGAGGCGGAAAATTGGTGGGACTGTTGGAAGCGGGACCACGATGAACGGGCCATCGGGGCGAGTCGTCTAACATCATCATCGAATCACTGTTCACTGCAGCTTTCGCTAACTGTACACTGCACCCGCCGCTTATTGTTAACAAACCAGCATCACTAACTGTGCACAGAGTGTCCGCCGCTTATTGTTAACAAACCAGCATCACTAACTGTGCACAGAGTGTCTGCCGCTTATTGTTAATAAACCAGCATCACTAACTGTGCACAGAGTGTCCGGTGCTTGTTGTAAACAACGTTGGTCGCTAACTGAACACATCCTGCTGCAGCACATACACACTGTTCTGCTATGGAGCTAACTATGTAGCCTATAAACATTGTGCTACTATGCAGCACTACTGCTGCTCTGTCGCACGTCACTATTGTTTCCTCCCACCTTGTTCCGTGATACCGGACTGCACTATGAAAGGGCACGAATATCACTCCTTCATGGGATCACGATGAACGCCCTAAGGTGAAAAGCACAGATCTTTCCGGCAATATAGCGGGACTGTGAAAGGGGCTACTGACTCCAGAGGGGCTAAAGGTTTAAAGAAAATGTAAAGTTTTCCTCCTATGTTTAAATGTTTTTCCCTCCTCCTCTCTGTCTGCAGATCTTACTGCGCCGACTGTCTGGACATCCTCATCAGTCCGGGCTCGTTTGAGTCTCTGAAGCAGCTCGATCCGTGGATCTGCTACTTGTGTCAGCCTCTTCAGACCCACGGTGCCCTGACGCCCAGAGAGGACTGGAGCATCCGTGTGCAGGAGCTATTCGCCAATAACAGCGCCATGGCGTTTGTAAGTGACAAACAGACGAATCACAAACAGTGAAAAAAGCTGTTTTTACCAGTTATACTGCATGTTCTGTTGTAATACAGTTGTATTAAAAGATGATTATTTTGTAGGAGCCTCACCGTGTCTACCCATCAATCCCTGCAAACCTGCGCAGACCGCTCCGAGTCCTCTCGCTGTTTGACGGCATCGCAACAGGTGAGCACACACACCTCGCTTCAATAAAATAAATAAACATAAAACATGGTAATACAAAAAAACATGGTACATACAAACAAAGTAAAACATGTAGTTTTTGCTTCTTCCTGCAGATTATGAAGCTTCTTAACATGCTCTTGCTGTTAATTGTTAATCTACAATAAATTCAAAGTGTTTTCAGTTCCAAAGCTTTGAGGAAACATCTTAAACCCAGGAACATTTATAAGATGCTTTTGGGAAATCCTGTTTTTTTTTTTCAGGATTGCAGTTTGATGATCAGATGGTCTAATTAGTGTCTATTAGTTTTCTTTGTCTGTTGGAGGTTTACAGATGTTTTTTCTGTTTTTATCTCCTAGGCTACGTGGTGTTGAAGGATCTCGGCTTCAAAGTAGAGAAATATGTCGCCTCAGAGGTTTGTGAGGATTCGCTCGCTGTTGCAACCATCAACCACGACAAGAAGATCATCCATGTAGGAGACGTCCGCTCCATCACACAGGACAACGTACGTTCACACAGTTTCCCACTACACTGTGTTTATATACAGATAATAATGTAGATAATTATCTTTATTATCTAATTATTATTATTAGATATCCGACCAATTAAATCTTTAAATGAAAGGTTGTATTTTGTTGTTTTGAGTAAGTTATGGCTCAGCTGATGTAACTGAAACAATAATTGTCTCAATAATGAACTAAAGCAGCTGCTTGTTGTTCTATGGTGATGCAGCTGGAGCAGTGGGGTCCGTTTGACCTGCTGATCGGAGGCAGCCCCTGTAACGACCTCTCCATCGTCAACCCGGTCAGAAAAGGCCTCTTCGGTACGTAAATGTCCAAATGTGAAACACATTTATTTTCAACAATTAAAAACATGTTTTTCAGACAGTCATTAGTTTGAACTGCAGAGTTAACTACTGATCAGATAACTGAGGGTAACGAGCTCTGCATCACTGAACCAACAACCTTCAACCACTTTGTAATGCAAGTTTTCTTAAAAAATGACACCATTTATTAGAGATATTATCAAGATCTTATTGGACGGTATTGTTCCTCATCATGCTTGTCGTCCTGTTGATGGTTCAGTAACGACAGCTGTGCTGCAGATGCTCCTGTTAGTGATGATCTTCTTCTTCTTCTTGGTTGTAATTCCCTGCTCTCTCCTGCAGAGGGCACCGGCCGGCTGTTCTTTGACTTCTACCGCATCCTCCAGCTGCTGAAGCCCAGAGAGGAAGACCCACGGCCGTTCTTCTGGCTGTTTGAAAATGTCACCTTCATGAACACACATGACAAAGTCAACATCTGCCGCTTCCTCGAGGTTCTGTTCAGACACTTTTTAATCCTCACTTGTTTGCAATTTGTTGGTCACTTAGTTACAATGTTGTGACATATGTTATACATATCTCTATTTCCTTCAAATGTATTTCTATATTTCCATATTTCTATTTTTATTTCTATTTGTACATATCTCAATTTTTCCTAAGACTTTAAACTATTTGTATTTATATTGTTGTTGTACGTTACAATAGTGCACTTTATCTTTATTTTATTTACATACTTACTGAAACATAGTTTCTGATTCTGATAAACTCTGACCAACATGTTGTAAACTGATTCTTTACAGTGCAACCCGGTGCAGCTGAACGCGGTCCGCGTCAGTCCTGCTCACAGAGCGCGCTACTTCTGGGGAAACATCCCGGGCATGAGCAGGTGAGACCGCCAATAAAAAGTGAATTATAAGCCCGAGTCAAGTTTTTCACCTACTATCCAGGTCATTTAATACCAAGTATCTGCTAATACTGAGTCCTGATCTGATACATTTGTTTTCATAGAAAATAAAGCTGCACAGTGCTCAACTCAAGTACATTCAAATTGTCAAAATAAATCCAATGTAAATCCGTGTATCTTCCATT
The DNA here is from genome assembly GCF_030273125.1 of Centropristis striata. NCBI lineage: Eukaryota > Metazoa > Chordata > Actinopteri > Perciformes > Serranidae > Centropristis > Centropristis striata. Next base: position 17,511,132 of record NC_081521.1, read on the forward strand.
CAATCCATATCCGTTTGGAAATCAAAACACAGATAACGAAAAGTGACCTTTTTTTTTCCAATAATCAACCTTTCATTCACATTACTACATTATACAAAAGTCCTACTTTTCTTTTCTTTTTTTAAACACAGTGCATGACCAGGATATCAAGTGTGAGAATAAAGGCCCGAATGTTGATTTTGAAAATTTACATTTTGCAATTCAGTGGTCATGTGGTCAGGATTCTCTGGCCCCGAGTAAACTTAAGGTTGGAGGATATGTCCATGGACAAAATATGCCGTATATTACTGCGGTCAAGCCACGCCCCAGTTCGGAAAATACAGTCAAGCCAGCTGCCACTTGTTCATATCAATAAAAGTAACCGCTTTATTGTTTCCTTTGTCTCTTGTATTTTCCTCCTGTGTCTTCACCTTGTTTTGATGTTTGAACATTTGTTTGCTTGTTCTCTCCCTTCAGACCCATTATAGCGTCTCAGAACGACAAGCTGAACCTCCAGGACTGCTTAGAGATCGGACGAGAGGCCAGGGTCAGTGACTGAGTCTTAGAATTAGTAAAACCCTTTAAAGATTTGCAGATATTATGGATTTTTGTTGCCTTTACGTTAATGTATTCTTTCACTGAGATAGGTAATGACTCGCTGAATGTTCTGTCTGTGTTGCAGGTCACCAAAGTTAGAACGATCACCACCAACCCAAACTCTTTAAAGCAGGGCAAAGGCCTCACGTCTCTGCTGCCGGTGCTGCAGGACGGCAAGGAGGACAACCTCTGGATCACAGAGCTGGAAAAGTAAGAGTGTTTCTACCTTTTTGACTGTATATAAAGACTGTTTTCTGTTTCTGCTTTCACAGGTCTTAGTTATTGTAGCTGTTTGTTTTAATACCAATATCGTTTACACAGTTTCTTGCTATTGTCTTTATTATGTAGAGAGTCTTTGGGAACCTTTTTAAAGCACTATACAGTTGAAATATATTATTGTTATTATTATTATTATTATTATTATTATTATTATTATTAACCCTTTGGAGTTTGGGGCTATTTTGTCTGTTTCTGACTCCTTTTCATCCTGCCGGTATATAAACTTAAAAAATGTTTACCATGTCATGTTGGTATCATAATAATAGTAATAATAATTATAATAATAACTTAAATTCATATAGCGCCTTTCAAGAAGCCGAAGGACGCTTCACAATACAACACAGTAGGATGACTAAAAAATTGGGCACTGAGTCCGAAAGTCTCTCTGAACAGATGGTGCTGGAGAAGTGTTTTGAAAATGTCCAGGGAGGCAGCATTTCGGATTTGGGCCAGGAGAGAGTTCCAGAGGGTGGGGGCTGCAGAGCTGAAGGCACAAGCCCAAAAAGTTCTTAGTTTTGTGCGGGAGGTGATGGGCAGACCTGTCAGAGGACCTCAGGTTTCAGGATGGTTTGTAGGGTGGAGGAGGTCAGTGAGATATGGAGGGGCGAGGTCGTGGAGGGATTTGTAGATCAGGAGAGAAGTCATTTCTTTCAGTACAACTTCACCTATAACACCTGATCATTATTTTTTCACTTTGACTTACTGGATCAACAGTTTGAACTCCAAAAAACACATAAAATCCAATTGTAAATGTTGGCTACAAATATAACATCGAAGAGGTAAAATGAGGAGACCATCTAGTTCTATCGGTTTATACTGAATATATGTGACCTTATCTCTGGTTTTACTTGGCCTATCATCATCATCAAACACAAAGTTTGAATGCAGAACTTTAGAGGGAAGCTGACAGCTAGAAACACGCTGCTGAAGGTTTTACAGGGTGATGTCATCAAAAAGTCATGTGATGTGATAACGCCGGTGTGAACAGTTGCCGTTTCATGCCGGGACATTTCCGGCTCTGTATCGTCTCGCCGTCAGCACATACACACTGTACTGCTACAGAGCTAACTATAGCCTGTTAGCACTGTGCTACCATGCAGCACTACTGCTGCTCTGTCGCACGTCACTATCGTCTTCCCCACATCATACTGTGATGCCAGACTGCAATATAAATGGGTACGAATATCACGCCTTTGCGGGATCATTATGAACACCCTAAGGCAAAAAGCCAGCACAGATCTTTTTGGCAATATAGCGGGACATTTGCGGGACCGCACTATGAAAGGGGCTACTGACTCCAGAGGGGTTAAAGCCAAAATGCAACAAGATAAATGCATTTCAATGATTGCAATTACATGCAAAAAATCACATCAAGTGGTTGATAGTGATGAAGGATTCACAGTTCTCTCACTAACTCGTACTGTATGCACCTCCACTCTTGTTCTCCACTAGGATCTTTGGTTTCCCCAAACATTACACCGACGTGAGGAACATGAACCGGCAGCAGAGGCAGAAGGTGCTGGGGAAGGCGTGGAGCGTGCCCGTCATCCGGCACTTGTTCGCTCCTCTTAAAGATTATTTTGCCTGTGAGGAGCTGCCTGCTCTGACCACCACCACCTCCTCCTCTACCTCCACCTCCCCGTCTTCCCTGGCCTCTCCAGAGCTGCAGCAGCTGAGATAGGGGAAGTTGTTTATCCACAGTGTATGAGGCTGTTTTTATGGAGGGTTTTCTTCCCGCCACAAGTTGTGTAAGCACAAATTACCCATGCAATCTGCAAAAAGCCAGCAAACATCACTGCCACAGGGACATTTTGTCAGCTGTGTACTTGAATCTCCTGTCTGCCGTTTTTGTGCAAACTGGCCTGCAAAGCTTCAGAAAACCCTCCTGAATCTGTCAACCTGCTGGAGTTTAAAAGCACAACCAATCCTTCCTTTTTCCAGCAGCAGATTTCAGCTGCAAAGACCGACAGAAAAGTGGAATTATAGATAACTTTATTATTTAATTGTAGGAAACTTGAACAGGAGAAGAATAATGTCTGTCAGTGATCTCCTGCAGGGCTCCGTACTCAATAATAATCTCAAATATTTGTTTGTATCATTAACATGAGCATTGATCTCACCTCCTCAGGTTATATTTATCTACAAATATACCCTTCAGATTTTTAACCATTTTTAAACAAACACATGAGAAATAATAATGACGTGGCAGATGTTAAAAGGACTTTTTAAAGTTTGTTACACACCACTTCTTTGATTTTAATTTTTAAATTATGTTGAACTGATAGTTGCCTCTCTGCTTTACTCATTTAAGGGATAAAAGATAAAACAGAACCTGCTTTATCTTTTCATAACTTGAACACCATCAGCTCTGTAGTTTTAGCTGTTACATTCTGCACAAATGATCCTTTTTATCCTTTTTTTCTATTTAAGCCAAAACTATGTGAGTCTTCTGCCGATAAAAGTATTCAGGTATTTGAGACAAAGCTTTTGTGGTTTAGTATCTGCAGCTGAGACACAAACTTTTTTTCTTGTTTCTTTGTAACATTTATTGTTTGTTTTTTTACTCAGGGAATCAGAACATTTAGGAGGACTCTTGAATTGTGTTGATTGTTTGCTGCATCGATGCTGTGTGTGTGTGTGTGTGTGTGTGTGTGTGTGTGTGTGTGTGTGTGTGTGTGTGTGTGTGTGTGTGTGTGTGTGTGTGTGTGTGTGTGTGTGTGTGTGTGTGTGTGTGTGTGTGTGTGTGTGTGTGTGTGTGTGTGTGTGTGTGTGTGTGTGTGTGTGTGTGTGTGTGTGTGTGTGTGTGTGTGTGTGTGTGTGTGTGTGTGTGTGTGTGAGAGACTGCCACTTTTGCACTAAACCACTTTGATGAACAGTTTGACTCTTTGGTGCTAATACAATAACAGAGCCATACTGGTGAACCGTTACCTCACAGTTGATCATTCAGCAGTGAGACAGTGAATGGAAGATCCACTCCACAAATTATCCTATTTTATTTTTTTTACCAGCAGCTTATTTGTTATGGTTTCTTTACTCAGGAAACTGAAATTTAATCATGCAAAAACAGGTGATTTTTTTATTGCCTTTAAAACCTTATAACTATAAAAGACAATATTGTTCAATGCATACAAATGACCTTATTGACATCAAATGTTGTAAAAAAGAGTTTGTGATTATTCTGGACCAATGAGTAAATGACTGATTATTGTACAATACAAAGAGTATTTTTTTTTTTATCTTTTCTGACTGATGATTGTGTCATAAATCTGGGTTTTTTAAGACCAGTTTGGTGTGGTGAAGGTGTGTAAGGAGACTGTTTCCTATTTTTGCACATTACCAGCAGGAGACGGATTCAGAGTTATAAATGTGTGAATGTTCAATCGGTTCAAGTGTGGAGTGAAAAGTTCTCGTCACTGTCCTGTTCCTGGTACTGCTCTTACCGAGGGACATAGAGATTTATTTTTACATGTGTGTTTGAACAAATAATGGTGCTCTGTTTTTATCCGTCATCATTGCGTACTGTATATTTGAGAAAAGAGTTGAATGAAATTATGGGATCTTTTCATTAAAAAAGCAATAAAGAAATCCCAATGATCCTAGTGATGGCCTCTTTCTTTCAACCGTATCCTGCAGCTTACATGCATTTCTTTTGTTTTTCAAACGGGACTGTGGCTTTTGTGTGTCACTCTTTCTGTCACTATGAAAGCAGGAAAATGCCCCCCAAACAGACTTTATTAATAAAATTAAAAAGATTAAAAGAAAATACTGTTTATTCTTTGTAACAAACTTTAAAGTGTAGTTCTGTAGTAGAAGTTCAGTAAAAAAAGCTATCAAATATTTTTGTATGAAAAAACAACTAAAATATGTGTCAGATCTTTTCATTACTATTTTCATTTCTAATACAATATCTGATATTCTAGATGCCTTTTTTAAAAAAAAGCCAGTTACAAAAATAGATGACCAGATAGTTCCCATTGAGAGATTATTCTTCACTACAATATTATACATTTTCTTGTTACTATGTTGTTTTATTAAGCACATTGATATAAAGAAAAAACTATTCACTTAAAATCATTTTATTATTATTTATATATAATATATATAAATGTTATTTTTTGTAAGACAATAATTTATTGATTTTTGTTAATTTATATAAATACATAAATGTAATTCTTTATTGCTAGACTTGAGGAAATATTTATATTTTTAATGTTTTATATATATATTGACTTTTATTGCAAGACGAGAAAATACATATTTAGTTTTTATTAATTCCATATATAAATATATACATATATATATATATGTGTGTATTTTATTAAATGTATGTCTATTCATCTTTTTATTGTAAGATGAGAAAATATTTATTTATATTTTTGTTAATTTTTATATATATTTATATTCAATATTTCATTGCAACACTGAGAAAATATTTATGTATATTCTTGTTAATTTTATATACATTCTATTCATGAGAATCAAAATCAAATCAAATAGTCTTTATTGTCATTATATAGTTCACTATACAACGAAATTGAAAGTGCCACTGCATAAGGTGCATAGTTATGACAATCATAACACAAACAACATGAGTAAAAACATTTAAAAAAATACCGAGCTAAACAAGGACAAAAACAAGAACAAGGACATGTGATGTAATAAATAAGTATAAAAATAAATAAATGGATACTTAAAATGCTATAATTCATACATGAGGTAATATTGAGTGTTTTGCACATATCAATTGTATTGCACATGTCCGTTTTATTGCACTTTTTAATTAATTTATCCTATGTGGGTGTTGAGAGTTCTGGGTGTTAAGAGTTCTGACAGCCCAGGGAAAGAAGCTGTTTTTCATCCTGCTAGTTCTGCATTTAAGGCTTCTGTACCTCCTCCCAGAGGGCAGCAGGCTGAGCAGGTGCTGACCTGGGTGAAGGTGGTCACGGGCGATGTTCCTCGCTCTGGAAAGACATCGGGAGCTGGCGATGTCGTCCAGGGAGGGCAAGGGGCAGCCAATTGTTTTTTCAGCTGACCTAATCACCCTCTGCAGCTTCTTTTTATCAGCTGCTGAGCAGCCTGCAAACCACACAGAGATGGAGAACATTAACACACTCTGGATGGTGGAGCGGTAGAAGGTTACCAGCAGCTTCTCCTCCAGTCTGTTCCTTTTCAGTACTCTCAGGAAGTGGAGTCGCTGCTGGGCCTTCTTCACCACTGCTGACGTGTTGCTTGACCAGGTCAGGTCCTCTGAGATGTGAGTCCCCAGGAATTTGAAGGTGGGGACCCTCTCCACACAGTCTCCATTGATGAGGAGAGGAGCCGTGTCAGATTTTTGCCTCCTGAAGTCTATGACCACCTCCTTGGTTTTTTTGGTGTTGAGGCTCAGGTTGTTTTTCGCACACCACTCTGCTAAATGTTGCACCTCGTCCCTGTAGGCCGACTCATCATCTCCAGTTATGAGCCCCACTATGGTGGTGTCGTCCGCAAATTTGATTATGGTGTTTGTGGGGTGAGTGGGGGTGCAGTCATGGGTGTAGATGGCATACAGGAGAGGGCTCAGCACACAGCCTTGTGGAGAGCCGGTGCTGAGCGTGAGGGTGGAGGAGTTGTGGGCACCAACCTTAACAGTCTGTGGGCGGTTTGAAAGGAAGTCCCTGATCCAGGCACAGGTGGGAGGGGGAAAGTCCAGGGCAGCCAGCTTGTCCACCAGGATGTCAGGAATGATGGTGTTGAAGGCTGAGCTGTAGTCGACGAACAGCATCCTCACCGAGGTCCCCGGGTGCTCCAGGTGGCTCAGAGCACAGTGGAGGGCTGTCGAGATGGCATCGTCTGTGCTCCTGTTGGTCCTGTATGCAAACTGGTGTGGGTCAAAGGCAGGGGGGAGGCAGTCCTTAATGTGTTGTGACACCAGTCTCTCAAAACATTTTGCAACTACTGATGTTAGTGCAATTGGTCTGTAGTCATTGAGGTTTTTGACGGTTGAGTTTTTGGGGACAGGGATAATGGAGGCTGACTTGAGACAGGCTGGGACGGTGGCGTGTGACAGAGAGAGATTGAAGATCTTAGTGAAGACAGGCGAGAGTTGGCTAGCACAGGCTTTGAGTACTTCACCAGTAACTCCATCGGGACCAGCAGCTTTCCTCATCTTCACTGATCTGAACACTCTACTCACTTGATGTTCCTGGACAGTGAGTGTGTGTGGGCTGTCAGTCTGTGGGGGCAGTGTGGCTGGGTGGGGGCTCATGGCCTCGAAGCGGGCAAAGAAATGGTTTAACTCCTCTGCCAGCGAGGCGTCACTGCTGATGGTAACTGAGGAGCTGCCTTTATAGTTCGTTATCTGTTTTAGTCCTTGCCACACCTGCCGGGGGTTGTTGTTGGACAGGTGTTCCTCTACCTTCTTCTTGTAGGCCATCTTGGCACTTTTAATCCCTCTCCTCAGGTCCGCTCTTGCAGTGCTGTACAGGTCCTGGTCACCCGTCCTGAAGGCGGAGTTACGAGCCCTCAGGAGTGACTGAACTTGGCCTGTCATCCAGGGCTTCCGGTTTGGAAAGACACGGATGTGCTTTTCCACTGTTACATTGTCCATGGAGAACTTGATGTAGGACAGTACAGAGTCGGTGAAGACCTGAAGATTCTGATGCTCAAACATACTCCAGTCAGTGGTGGCGAAGCAGTCCTCCAGCTGAGAGAGAGCACCCTCTGGCCAGGTTTTTACAGTTATTGTAACTGGCTTGGTTTTCCTCCTGAGGGGAGTATATGCAGGGATGAGCAGCAGGGAGAGATGGTCAGACAGGCCCAGATGTGGGAGGGGGACAGCTCTGTAGGCATGCTTAAGATTGGAATAAACCCGGTCCAGTGTGTTAGCCCCTCTGGTGGAACACTGTACATACTGTACAAATCTGGGAAGGACAGTCTTAAGGCATGCTTGGTTAAAGTCCCCAATGATGATCTGTACTCCCTCAGGATGAGCCAGTTGCAGTTTATTGACAGTGTCATGTAGGTGAGTGAGAGCCATGCTAACGTTAGCATCTGGTGGAATGTAAACAGCAGTGATGATCACTACTGTTAGCTCTCTAGGCAGGTAGAAGGGCCTACAGACAACTGTCATAGCTTCAATGTTGGGGGAGCAGTGTGTGTCTGTGATCTTGCTGTCATTGCACCAATCATTGTGGACATAAACACACAGTCCTCCTCCTCTGCTCTTACCCGAGTCTCCGTTCCTGTCGAAGCGGTGGGTGGTCCGACCCGCTAGCTCAACCGTAGCGTCCGGGATTAGCTGGTGTAGCCACGTCTCTGTGATGACCAGCACACAGCAATCGCGAACGGTAGCGTTAGCTGCAAGGTGAAGCTCCAGCTCATCGATCTTGTTAACGATGGATCTCACGTTGGACAGGAAAATGCTGGGTAGTGGGGGTTTGAGCGGCTGTTTCCTTAGCCTGGCTAGCAGGCCCGCTCGGCAACCCCGCTTCTGCTTCCGCTCTCTGCGCCGTCTGCGCCGCTTGCCGGTGCCGCCAACAATCCAGGGAGCCCCCGGAGATCGTGCTATAGCCAGCGGGATGTTGTGAGTTTGCTGGAAAACTCTCGAGACAACAGCCTCGTGACGTAGTCCGAGCCTCAGGAGCTCTATACGACTGTACACAGTTGTCGCATTACAACACGTACTGAAACACACTGCATACACTACATACACATATAACGCAATCATCATAATAATACACCGATACAGAGAGCCAAGAGCCGCTGCGTCCATGCGCGCCGCCATCATCCTTGTACTTGTACATTATAGAAAAACATTTGTATATATTTTTATTTTTTTTATTTTTTTTATTGATTATTATATTATTATTATTTTTAAAATTGATTTCTATTCGTCTTTTTGTTGCATTTTATATATATTTATATTTAATATTTCACTGACATGACATTTTACCGATTTCATAAATATATCAATATTCCATTCTTTATTGCAAGACAATATTATTTATTTATTTATTTACTTATTCATGTCCTGTGTTATATCTTTACGTCACGCCGTCGTTACGTTTAGGCGTTACCCGCGCCGTCCTGACGTCATCAAATCGGTTCTTCCGCTGCCGGTAGAGTGAACGTGAGGAAGAAGAAGAGAAGAGAAAGCAGAAGTGGCTTTAACGTCGAAACAATCTCAGATTTACGTTTTTATGACAACAAGTTAAAGCTGAGAAAAATAATCAAATCGTCGTGTCCAAGATCTGTGAAAGCCAATCCACTCCCGGTAGGTATAACGGCGCTGAAACACGTTATTACCGGCATGTGAAGCGGGCCGGTGGACAAGGCGAAGCTAAGCCCTTTTAGCACAGATGCTAGCTTGTGATTAGCATGAATATAACCGTTTGAACCGGGAGAACCGGCCGGGGCGAGGGCTCCGGGGTGTTTAGCCCGCTCCTGTAGCCGTTAGCTGGGGTCTGATACCGCGGGGACAAAGCCGCCGCTTTCCAGCTGCGACACTGAAAGTTTGTGATAAGCTAACTGAAGCTAGCGGGGTGCTGGGTGAGCTCAGGGCGGGGAACACGTCTCCGTCAGGGGGGTGAACTGCCGCACGTTAGTCGGTGGTCGAACTTCACCGGGTACAGAGACGTAGCTAGAGTATAGCTGCGTTTCTGTTCATGTAACCGGGCTGCCAGCTAATTCAACCAGCTGTCAGTTGGTGGCTGATTAGATGACTTGGTGGCCACGTAGCTAAGCTAAGTAGCTCTTAGTTAGCTGGTTAGTGGGCTAACCGTTACTACCGTTAAGTTTCTACCGGGGCCCTGTTGCATTCAGCTAACCGTTACTACCGTTAAGTTTCTACCGGGGCCCTGTTGCATTCAGCTAACTGTAACTCGCTCCCAGCAGTTAACGATACAGCCGCATCTAACTAATCTAAATCTAAATTTTCCTAGAAGAAACCGGCCGTTATGAACCCCAACAAGCAGTTTCTGGGCGTTTTTTTTTTTTTTCTCTTTTTTTTACATTTTACATTTCTGTGGCCTTGTATTTCACTGCAATATATAAAATCTATATCGAATAAATATGTCCTGCAGCTCTATGGAATCCGCACAATCATGGCTAAAAGTGGGAACAACTCAAAAATATAGCATTATACGATAACGGAGATGCGCCATTCATCATAAAAAAAAGTAAAAATTACATTTCACTGTTTTAAAAAAAACCCCAAAATTAAATGGAATTTATATACAATCATGGAAGAAATTATTATACCACCCTTGTTTTCTTCAATGTCTTGTTCATTTTAATGCGTGGAACAACTAAAGGTACATTTGTTTGGACAAATATAATGATAGCAACAAAAATAGCTGATAAGAGTTAAATTTAAGAGCTGATATCTAGACATTTTCCATGGTTTATTGATAATGATGTTGGTTATTATCAAGAAAACCATGGAAAATGCCTGTATACACCAGTTTTCCAAGTGCCCACAAGTGTCCTGTATGTTGAAAAATCAAGTTGGGTCTCCACATGCTTTACATATTGAACTATTCATGATTTTAATGTTTTTAACTGGACCTAGTTATTCCAGACGCTTTATTTTAGGACACATTATATGAGACATGTAGTAGAAGTGATTTTGCCAGAAATATCACAATATTGAGCTTCGTTTTGCTTACTTTTTCTGATGTAAACATAGGTATCCTATGAGTTGAAAGCATGTTATAATTGTGCTTATTGAAAAGTATTGTTTTGTTGCCACCATATTTGGGTGTGCCTGCAGTACAACCTCTCAGAAGAAACACGGATGGGAAGGTTGATTGATTCACATAAGTGTGCCACAGTGTGAGTGCACTGATTAAGAACAAAACAAAATGTTTCTAATGGTAAAATCACATTAATTAAAATTTTAAGTAGTTCTTATTATCTTGATGAGGTTATTGAAAGAATATTCTTCTGAAACCATTTTGATATTAGTAAGTCCCTAATTTGCTGGTTGTCTTATATCGTTCATTCATTCATTCATTCATTCATTCATTCATTATCCTTCTCCGCTTATCCACACTGGTTGCGGGGGGCTGGAGTCTATCCCAGCTGACATTGGGCGAGAGGCGGGGTACACCCTGGACAGGTCGCCAGACTATCGCAGGGTTGACATATAGAGACAGTCACGCTCTCATTCACACCTATGGGCAATTTAGAGTTGGCAATTAAACCTAAGTGCATGTTTTTGGACTGAGAGGAACCCAGAGTACCCGGAGAGAACCCACGCTGACATGGGAATAACATGCAAACTCCACACACACAAACACGCCGTCTTATATCATTAAAATGGGAATTTCAATTTCATGCTAACTTGGGCTTTGGGATATTTGACTGCCTGTGTTTGAACTGTATTCTGAAATTTTACAATCCAAATAATTACTTCAGAAAACACTTAAAATATTTGTTGGTTACAGCCCCAGTGTAGCCACACACAAAAAAATAGATTAAGGCCATGGTTTATCAATTTGTCTCTACACAAACATGACATAGTAATCACAGTTGTTCTGAGCATCTCCGTGCATTAAGCAGTTCTTAGGCAGGTTATTTACAAACCAGTTTATACTGAAAAATGTCTTCTAAAGATGACACAGCATCATGAATGCGTAATAACTCCTCCAGCAGCTTCAGGCTGGTACCTCTGACTGTGAGCAGTGAGTTTATCCGCTCTCTCGGCCGCTCTGACAGATAAATTGGTCATCATGTAAATGTTTCCTCTCTGTGTCAGCAGGTGACCGACAATGGCTGTGAACGTGTACTCCACCTCAGTGACCAGTGACAACTTAAGTCGTCATGACATGTTGGTCTGGATCAACGACTCTCTACAGATGAACCTCACCAAGATAGAAATGTTGTGTTCAGGTAAGACATGTCTTTATTAAAATCTGTATCTTATTATGGGAGCACCACATATGTTTCATTTACAGACTGTTGTCAGACCTCTTGAAACAGTTCTGGGATCAGTGTTGGCATGCCTGACATCTTGCATGACTGTGTGATTGTTCTGTTGTGGAACAGTCGAACGGTCGCCTCTGATGCTGAATATGTCGACAATGTAAGAGGAAAAACACTGAAGCTTCTGTTTATATCGCATGAGCAAATTAAACATGTGCTTGTTGGTTCTTTGTTTCATCAAAGATTAATTAAGAAAACTTTGATTTTGCAGGAACAATTTCAAAAACTTGGCACACAGTGTGCTGATGTTTACTGTGTTACAAGGTCTGATTCTTCACACCAAATGGATGATAGATGTCCCGATTTAGTATATAAGCATCAGTGGCTGTGCTGCTTTTATTAGATGCAATATTTGAGCCAGAAATCTCTGATGGCTGCCAGGTCCTCCACCTCCAATTGCTGCCTTTTGGACAATGCCCAGGCCACACAGCACCCGTGAGCAGTGGGTGAAGGCTGCCTCACTGAACTGCTGAGGAGTTCACACAGGCAGCTGAAGGGCTGCCTGCCTAACTCCTGTGATAATGGCCAAAATCATTTAATAAATACTGTTCCACAATTAAACCGTATTCTACTAATTTTTATTTATGGAGCCTGTGGCATCTTTAACAGATGTAGGCATTAAAAGGTGTGCTGGTACTGTTATAATGGGCAGTATGATTGTCAAGACATATCTTCACTGTGTATTTTTGCCAAGAAGCACTCACAGCACATTGTTAAATTAGGCAAGACTTGGAATCTCTGGCTTTGCTGACACACTTTATCAGCTTGTTTAAATGGAGATAGAGGCCAATAGGCACATTTTGTCCTATTGCTTTAACCAGATAATATTTGTTGCTCATAGTTTCACATCCGTCCGCCTGTGCATGCATGTGTTGTACTTGTGCATGTTGTGTATCTGGATTGAAAATCTCTAAAACCTCAGTTTGTAATTAAAAGACGTGTCAGAACAGCAGATGCAGGAACAGCTATTGTTCGTCCCTGGTGGGCAGAAACATTTGTAACTAGATTTCCATCTGCAGAGTTCAAATCATTTGAACCATTTGAAAAAAACACAATATCCTTTTGAAAAAAAAAAAAGGAAAATGTGCTGCTTTGTCAATTTCAGGTGAACCAGCAGTTGCTTGTGTTTAATTAAAGGATTTCAAATGCATCTTTATTTCAAAGTTACATTTTTGAGGTCCAATACCCTGCCCTAATCTGCATTTTGTTAAATTTGGTTGAAATAATCAGAGGTAAATTTGTGTTTGTAAATTCTGCACATTTACCCTCCAGCCAAGCCGTCAACTCTCAGCTCGGGCTGCTCCATCAAGGCAAAAATCATATTTATTAAACTTCTAAAAACGGTAGATTTTTCTAAACAGTAATTCAGAAATATTGTTTCTGACTCTGAAACCAAAGCAGTGTTTGTGGATCACCCCAAGAAAATGTTACAATTTTTCAATAAAAAATCATTTCACTGATTAATCAGAAAAAATCATTTTGGACCATAATTACTACCTTTATATGTGAAAAACAAGTTCGTTTTGATGCTCTCACATTCATTTTACATTAATTTGCTTTACATTGGGTGCTGCGCTTAAACCTTAAAATGGTGCAAAATGTTTTGAAACGGATGAATTTCTTCCACCTTTCTTTTTGACCAAAGGCTCTTTCTCGGTGATGTTGGCTCGAGCTGAAGTGAACATGACACAGCTTGGCAGAGAGCGAGTTTGGGGCTTACAGGGAGCGATGAAAGTGCACACTAAAGAAAAAGGGGTGCGCTGGGTTTATAAAACGAGACAAAATGAGAGCGTCATTGCAAAACAGAATGTGGCACAATAATTGTTTTTATGGATTATATTGTTTTCCAAGGTTGTTGGAAATCAAATTAATAATTGAATATTAAATTAGATTAATCCCCAAACCCTACTCTTGGCTGCTGTAAAAAGAGATGTTTTTTAAAACAATCTAAAGAATGGTTTGTGAGTGTGCCATCAATTATTGAATATAAAGAAATGTCTGATTGATTTTATCACTTGAAAGAAAATACATATTGTTTCCTTTTCTGTCTCTCTTACTTTACTTGTTGTTGTGGTTGTTTGTCCACTGATTTTGAACATGCAGCACACACTTGTCCTTGTAGCAATTAATAGGAGTTGTAATGTAATTTATTTTTTTTTGTGGATCATTTTAATGGTGCAGGTGGTGCCTACTGCCAGTTCATGGACATGCTGTTTCCCAACTCTGTGCCTCTGAAGAAAGTTAAATTTGGTGCCAAGCTGGAGCATGAATACATCCACAACTTCAAGCTTCTGCAGGTTTCCTTCAAAAAGATGGGCGTCGACAAAGTAAGTAACAACACACAACTCCTGCTCTACGTACACCTGAGCTTCAGATCACACGATGCATCCGACAGTACTGCAGAAGGGCTACAATGATGAGGAATTTCTTAAATTAAAGGGCTTGCTTTTATTATGGTTGACTTCAGTCTTGAGGGCTTTGGGAGCAAGTATTATTATAATATATTTCAAAATATGCAGTCATCATATGCAAAATGCTCCTATGGGCTGATACCTGTGTCAGCGGTGATAAAAGCCTGACAGACACTGTACAATTGGTTCTCTAACAGGAACAGGTTTGTCTCAGGTTGTGTTTACTTTGCCAACAGCTTAGGTTGAGTTTGTCACCTGCTCCTCCTGATCTGACCAGCTCACTGTGGCTGCATTTATCATTTGTCAGTTATAATGTCTAAAATGAATCAAAACATATTATAACATTTTGTGACTCTGCAAAATCGAGTTACCAGAGACAAAATTAAGTCGGAAGCTGTGTGGTTTGGGAATTTTATATTAAAATGCTATAATTATGAATATATTTGGTTGGTCTTTTGTAATATTATACCTGAGCAAAAGGTCAGAATCCAGATCAAAATGTGACACAGTGACAAGAAAAGCATCACATGGCTATAGACAAACCTTCCAAAAAAGGACAACTCGCCTCCATAAAAATAACTTTACCTTAACTACAGTATGATCAATACCGAAAATAATGGACTTCATATACGTGCATTAGTAATTACCGTCTATACATGTCTACAAGTATTATGTTACCCATGTCAACCCACTGTTTCTGCCTCAAATAGCCTAGAAAATAAAAAATATAAGTAACCTGCAAACAGAAATATCCATATGTGATCATGGCTCCAGAGTCCAGAGTGCTTCAAGCTGTTTTAGGTAAAAATCTCAAGCTAGTCCGTATGTATATGAATTTCTCTTCCACTCTGTGTTGACCACAAAGCATGTACAATACAATAACTGATTGAAGATAGCATCCACTTAACAAGTGGCCAGAGTTGTGAAATGTTATTTAATTATTGTTTTCATGAAAAGAAACGTTGGGATGAAACGTCCTGTCTTTCTGTCAGTCAGGGCGTGGACACACACCCTCAGGCTGTATGTTATGGTGCTGCTTCACAATAAAAGCTGATGAAAAGCTTTTAATGTGGAACAGCTGCAGGAAGTGAATAGTATGTTAACAGCAGGGGCCTTATTTAAGGCCATTACCAGTAGCACTGAAAATGAGTGAGCATGAATCATGTTGCCTGGTTGTTGAGGATTAGTTTGCACTGTCTAAATTACTGGGCAACCCGCCCACTCCTTCCTGTGGTGGGGTAAAACTGAAACTATACTTTTTATACTCCCCTCTCCTCTCACACACAGCTGTAAACAATAGTCATCCTCAGAGTGACAGCAGAAAGAATGGTGAAAACGACAAATATTACAAATCAGGTTTTGAAATCAAAACTGCGTGACAACTGCTGCCACGAACAGGAAGCAAAATGTTTTCACCCTATCTCACCCTGACTAACTGTACTACTGCACTATTATAAAATATAACTTCACCAGTATGTGTACTGGTATGCAGACTGGAACTCCCGTCAGCCCCTCCCAGCCAGCTGAGCTGCCTCTGCTGATCTGGTCATGAGTCACTTTGTTTTTTCTTAGCTCGCCTGTCACTCTTTGAACACTATATACTGTGTGTGTGTGTGTTCTGTGTTTCCATCCACCATGCTAAAGGCAAAAATCCAATTATTAATGCCCCACTGTATATTCTAAGTGCGGTTTTGTGCATGAGAATCAAATGATTATGGTTCTGTTGACCTGACAGCTTATGTTTGATGAAAAAACATTTTTTTTCAGCTGCTGCTTTGTGGAAAGAGACACTTGTGCTTCCTCTTTATCTTTCAAGTCAAACTTTCCTATCAGAAGCTTTTAGTTGTAATGGAAAATGAAATATATTTGTAAAATTGCTTTAAGAGCCCCTTTCAGCTCTGAACACTTAATAATACCAACCCAGACTATACAGGGCAGGGCAGATCCAGCTGAGTCATCATTTGTCTGAACGTGCTGCAGCTTGCAGGACTATCGACAAAGTCTCCATCATTTATTCATGTGACTTCCTTCCTGCTGTCCATGTGTGTCAGGTCAGGCCTGTAGATCTGTGCTGTGGACAGTGCTGATTCATAGATCAGGCTAACAGATGCTTGAACACGTAGATCAGCTGTTCAGGGTTATAATCCCTGACATTGTGCCTGCAGTGTGGACTTTGCACTTGTTCACGCTTTGTGTATTGTCTCCTGTCAGCTTCCTCTCAGCTCACTCATTTGTTTTACTGCTGACATGATGTTTTTGTTTTTTTCTCTTTTCCTCAGCGTGGTTTCGATCTGGCCCGCTTTGTGTTTAATGTATGTAGCAGGACTGAAGAAATCTTTTCTGGGCCGGGCGTCTTACACAGTCCATACATTGTTAGTTCATAATTGTATTCCAGCAGAGCAGTAGCTGCTGTCTGAGTCACCAGCTCACTGAATGATGTCCCACTGCAGCTGCTGGGGGTCATTCACTGTTTTATTTGGGAGCACCAGTTCACCAACTGCACATTTTGGCCCAACAATTTCAATCGTTACTTCTTTTTATATCAATTCCTATACACATTGGTAAATTCTTAACACATTAATTCAATTATAGTTAATAAAAGTGCACATGTATATAATTTTTACAATGTCTGCTCTGAGACCAAATACTGTTCTCTGTTGTTGTTCTCTTGTTGAACCATTAAGTATGAAATAATTTGGATTCTAATTTTGTAAATTGCTTATTCTTAGGTTGAGTTATTTTAGAAAAACTATAACCATTATGTTTAAAACGATGTGTTGGGTGTTTCTGGTAGAAATGATCCACCTCTTTCTAGTGATTTTCAGCTCATTGTTTAAATGTCCAGCCCTCAACATGACTGATCAGGTTCACTCTCACTGAGATGTTTTTGAAGAAAAATCTGTAAAAAGCCACAGCACAGTACCTGCTGACACAGTTGGAGACGAGTTGGTGAACATAGTGGAGCATTTAGCAAATTAATCAGTGAATATTGGACTGACATTCCTTAGGTGTGCACAAACACAAACTGTTGTTGGATGTTGCTAACAACTTTAGGTGATAAAATGTAAAATGTTGCTGCCTCTAAAGGGCTAAAACCCTCAGTTGATGCAGGTTTAAATAAATAGATAAAAGCGTATAATGCAACAATGCAAGGTGCCTAATAAAAGATTTTTGTATCCGAACCACATACACAAGAACTGTATCGACAGTGATAAAAAAATAACTTATATAGCACCTTTTAAAAACAGCAGTTTACAAAGTGCTTCCACAGAAAGCAGTTAATCACTCAATAAAAACAATTCTTGCGTTAAAAGAAAAACGATAAGAGACAGCAGGAACAATCACAAGACCTTCTCAGATTCACGGTAAAAAAAAAAGGGAAGAAGTAAAAAGGAGTGGTGAGATAGAAAGCATTACATAAAAGCAAGTCTATAAAAAGTGGGTTTTAAGAAGTGATATAATAGAAGTTACTGACTCTGCGCGCCTTTTCCCGAGCAGCCCGTTCCAAAGTCCGGGTTGCTCTGGTGGAGAAAGCCCGGTTACCTTTGGTTTTCAGTGATACTACAATCTACAATGTCATTTAGCAGATGCTTTTATCCAAAGCGACATACATTTGAGAGATCATACAACACCCATCCGTGCTTGTGTTAAAAATGTAATGGCACCAGACAGAGAAATAAAAGGTGATTTCAGCTTAAACTGGCAGGCAGACAGTGGACCTGATTCTCTCTCTTTGCTTCTAGATCATTCCAGTAGACAAACTGGTGAAGGGGAAGTTCCAGGACAACTTTGAGTTCGTGCAGTGGTTTAAGAAGTTCTTTGATGCCAACTACGATGGGAAGGAGTACGACCCGGTGGAGGCGAGGCAGGGCCAGGACGCCATGCCCATCCCCAACGCCACCCCGTCAGCGCTCAACAAAGCCCCGAAAAAGGCCCTCAGTCAAGGTTAGAGCTGCTGCTGCCCCCGTCAGTCACACTCTGTGATATTAAATGAGGGAAATGCTGCCAAGTTTTTCTGTTGCGTCATATTTTTTCCTTGTTGTCTCCTCAGCAACTCAGAGGCCACCTGTTGCCAAAGTAGCACCCAAGTTGGCCAACGTCAGCGCGAGAAAGCCCGGGATGGGAGGAGGGGACGAGGAGAGGGCGGAGCTCATGAATGAGGTCAGCATACCAGTGAGATGACGACGAGCAAATAAACTGAAAGGAGATTAATCAGTCTCTTCAAACACCACATGAAAAGTGAGTCAACAAGAAAAATCAGAAACAAAACGTAATAGTTTTTTTCCCCGCAGGTGGAGATGCTGAAATCTACCATTCAGGACATGGAGAAGGAGAGAGACTTTTATTTTGGTAAGCTGCGGAACATTGAGCTGATCTGCCAGGAAAAAGAAGGCGAGGGCGACACCACGCTGCAGAGGATCATTGATATCCTCTACGCCACAGACGTGAGTTCATGAAGACATGTTCCTGCTGAAGAGTTGATGGATAGAAAAATGTCTCAGAGCAGCTCTTTATGGATTAGTTTGTTAAAAGTTTCATATTAAAAGTATTCTTCATAAAACAAGTTAAAGTCTTTTGATTGAAAAAGAAATATTTCCAGTGAACTTTCCCTTACAGTAATTGACAAAGTCATGTAACAGAAATGAGACAAAACGTCAGAGAATAAATCTCCAGCGAGTAATAAAGGTAAATTATTTTACCTTCATGCTTCCCTGTGATCTCCCACTGAAATAAACATCCAGCAGCAGATTAAAGCCTGTGTGCTCTGCTGCTAACAACTGCTGATGCCGTTGTAAATTCCTGCAGAGGAATGGTATGCAGCCGCTCTCTAAGGCTCAGCGTTTTCACTGATACTTGGCCGACTGCTGCTGTTTACCAAACCATTATGTCACTTTGCTCAGAGACAGAGCTGCTCTGTGAGCTGCAGCTTCAAGGAGGTTATTCTCCTCTGTGTCCTTGTGTTACACTGCAATATAGAAAATATATATAAATCTATATGCTGCTTTATGGAATCAGCACAATCGGAACAACTCAAACATGTCTTTGTGCAGAATAACAGTTATGACAAATCAAAAAACACCGGTTAAATTTCTTTGAAAATTAGTAAATATTTGTACAACATCCACCCATCAGAAATTATTGTTGAGGGTTTCTCATAAAATAACAAGAAGGGGCGCCATATTTTGTAGAATTTGTTCTCCGATTCCCTAATAGTGTATCTAATCTTCTCTAGATTCATGCAGGATATCATGTCTCTGAGCCAATGTGAATAGGAGGGAGGAGCTGGTTCCTTCCATTTCAGTGAAATGGCTCTTCGGGCTAGTAAAGGGGCAAAAGCCAGAAGTTTAAATCTGGAACAATGCCAAAAATACCAGACAAGTGATTAGACTCAATTCGATGGTGAAGTATTTCTGATAACACATGAAAAACCGATGTCCAAAAATTACCTAAAGAGGGACATGTCCAATACATGTGACAATGTGAGGCAGGTGCACCTTTAAACTTATCACACATAGGATCAACACCAGGGTACATTCGTGCTAATTTGTTTTTTGATATTTGGATACGTTGAACTACTTTAAATTGCAAAAGTGCATGTCGAGAACAGATAGAAGAGGAATGAATCCGATCAAGCACAGAGTCCCATGTGTCCTCTGCAAAGGTATAATGTAGGTCCTGTTCCCAAGCAGTTCTTATAGCTGCCTCTGAAGAGCAGTGTAGTTTGGAAATAAGGTTATATAGATTAGATATGATGCCTTTTAGAAGTGGGGTTAACAGAGAGAAATATATCAACAGGATTGACTGGGGGTTGCTGGTAGTTACTTTTACTCCTAAGTAAATGACTTACAACTTCATTAGTGGAAAGGAGGTTGAATTTGGCCTGAAGTTTCAAGCGCTCCTTGTACAGTTGAGGTGAAGGTGAATTTGCATACTGTTTGTCTATATTTAAAATCTGATTAGCAATGTCAGCCTGTTTCTGCTTTGAGCACTTATTTATATATGCTGAGAATGATATAATTTCTCCTCTTAAGTACGCTTTCATAGCTTCCCAAATTGTTTTATTAGACACATCAGGTGTTCTATTGATGCTTAAAAAGTTTTAATATGTGTAGAGATGTGTGAGAGAAAGTTCTCATCAGAAAGTTACTTCTAGTCTAGTCTCCAGTGTCTCCTTGTATAGTCAGCATTGGAAGAAGCTAGTCCCAGAGCCAGGGGAGCGTGATCAGAAATAATACCTTCGTATTTACATGACTTAAGGTTTGGGATTAATTTATCGAGAAAAAAAAATCAACTTGAGAATAAGTGTGGTGGACATGTGAAAAGAAGGAATATTCTCTTCCTGTAGGATACAAGAACCGCCATGGATAAGAAAGGCTAAAATCGTCGAGAAATGCTTTAATGTAGCTGGCGGACTTGCTGAGAGTGATAGGTTTAGGGGAGGAGCATTCTAATACTGCATCCATATAACAATTGAAATCTCCCCCGAGAATCAAAGAATGAGAATTTAGATCAGGGAGTACAGAGAAGGATTGAAAAAATGTAAATCATCAATATTAGGCGCATACACATTAGCCAAAACCACTGACTATTGTAGAGTTTGCCTGAAACAATGATAAAATGTCCAAATTTATCTGCTGTAATGTTGGAGGGCTCAAAAGGAATGTTTCTGTCAACGAGGATAGCCGCACCTCTGGCTTTCCCTTTAAAGTTGAAATGGAAAAACTGTCCTGCCCAGCATTAACCTAATTGCCATTGGTCAGAGTCATGCAAGTGGGTTTCCTGAAGAAAGGCTACCCCAGCCCTGAGCTTCTTTAGGTTTGAAAAAACTTTTCCTTTTCACTGGGTGATTTTACCCCTTTACATTCCAGCTAATGAAGTTAAGATTCCCCTTCATCTAAAACACTTGCAGAAAGTATAGAGTGAGTAGCTCCAAAGGGAGGGAAAAACAAACAAGCCCTAATAAATAAAAAAACAACGAAAAAACAACCATTTATCAATTATTCCCCAGCTAACCAGCCCAAACACACCCTGAGCCCCAAGCTCACACAGTGGTCAGGTCTCGTTCTAGACGTCCCCAGAATATACTTCTTATTTAACTAGCTCCAACATGGATTTTTAACTAACAAAAACTGCGGAGTCCTCTGCTGCAATGTCTTTCTTGGTTTGTTTCCCAGATCTTGACATAATTATTGCTGTAGCATTGATGTTATTTGATGTTACGAAGTCAGTCCCTCGACGTTATGACGAGAAAAGTAGGGTTCAAAATGGTAAATGAAAAAGTTAGGAGCTGCATGCCTACTCCATGCTCAGCACACCGGAAGTCCTTTGAGGGTTTTTTTGTTTTGTTTTTACCAGGATCTATTTTATTTGACAAAAAATCAAGATATGTAGAGTTAAGTGAATATCATTATTTTAAGGTTCTGTTTGGTTGTAAATAGAAGCTTGGTACCTATAATAATGCCTGTTTTTACAGTGTGTCTTTGATAAAAAGGTCTTAAAATCAAACTTGCTTCTCAAACCAAATGATGTGCACAAAAATAATGAGACAACAAAGCTCAACCCACAGTGTCTAATTTAGGTTCTCTCTCTCTCTCTCTCTCTCTCCAGGAGGGCTTTGTGATACCGGATGCGGAGGATCAGGAGGAGTTTTAATATTCAAGACTGCAAGCAACTTTTCACTTAGCTGCCGTGGTCTCCAAACCTCGAGATCCTTCCTCAAGCCAAGAAGTTTGGTTTTATATCCAACACCGAACCTGGTCTCGACTTGTCCCCCCTTTACCCCATCACCCTGACCTCTCCTGACCCCAGACCTGCCGGACTTCCCCCTCTAGCCTTCAGCCACTGTTCAGCTCAGCTCCTTCTCCTCAAACATCTGCTCCCAATAATTAACGACGCCTTGGTCACTTCCTCCTCCACAGCCCCCCCCCCACCTCACCTGTAACCCCCTACCCTTCCCTAAACCAGATCATGCAGTACATATCTGGTTTTTTAATGGACTTGAGTGTGAAAAACACGGTGATGTTCTCTGTGTGCGAGTGTACGTGTGTGTGTGTGTGTGTGTGTGTGTGTGTGTGTGGTTGTATGTGTTTAAAAATCAATTTGAAACAAATCAAACGTGACGAACCTCCTGAAGACCCGGCTGTCAGTCCAACAATCACTTTGTCCCAAACTAACCCAGACGGTTCATCAGCCGCTCTGTGCCTCTCCTGTCCAAGCTGTTTCTATCTGGAGGACGTTGCATGCACTCAAGTGAGGAAAACCTAAACGAATGCACACATACCCAACTAGAACACTTAGTTTTGCGCCTTTTTGAAACCAAATCGGAGGTGTGTTTTGTATTTTTGCAGCAATTTTAGTCGTGCTAACAATGAGTTGTGTGTAGAAATTAAACTTTGAGAAACATTTGCCAGTTTCATGTAGCCGATCGAGCAAAAAGCAACACGTTGCCACTGAAGGGCTCGGGGTTTTGGTCTGGGACAACAGTCGGGTCTTCTCTTGGCCTTTGCTTTCTTTTTTTCTTTCCACCATCTTTATTTTCTTTCCTGTTGAGCTTTTGTAAATGTATGCTACTGTTTTATCACATTTCCCCCCGCACTCCATTTTTTTTTCTGTTTCTGAAGTTTTTTCCACCACCTGTCAGTCATGCGCTCAACTTTATACTTCTGTTCTCCTCACGTCACTGGACCATCACTCTGTTGGAAGGATTTCTACTTTTTCTCCCACAAAAAATAGAGAAATGGGTTTGGGATATGGAAAGTGTTGCTGTATGGAACTCGGCGTTTACATTTCAGGCTCCTAAATGTGTAATTCCTTCTCCAGGAACGCCGATTTTCCTCTGAGTTAATGTGAGACAGCAGCTTTTTGATCAACACGCCAATGTTTAGTAAACAAAAGATCACCAGAGATTGTTTCCTATGTTTTGTCTTTTTTTAGCGTCTGTTTCAAGGCACATGCACTGTTTCCTACCAGTGGCCCTTACTCAGCCAATAGAAATAAATTGTGGCGGGAGATCCGGAGCAGCCGCATCACAAACACTGTGATCAGTGAGTCGCTTCATGTAGCCGATCGCCAAACGTCAATCTTCTGCTCGGTTTTCTAGTGTTAGATTCCCCCGAAACTGTTACAAAACGTGGGATCAATGAGCTGAAGACGTGCCCCTCTGTCGGAATGTGAGACAGGTGTCTTTTCCCCTCTTTGTCCTATCTCCAAGCCCTGATTGACCAATTTTAATACTTAAATTGTATATTGTGGATCTGATTTGAGACCAATTTTTCCACTGTACTCTGTAAAGGAAGAAAACGTCATTTTTGACACATTTGTACCTAATTTGAGACATTAATGTTGATTCCAAACGTACACACGGGGAAGTCTCAGTATTTTTCAACCTGGGCTCACTTTCTCATGTTTTTGTGTCTCAATGGTAACAATAGCTTTTAAAACTAGTCCAGTATTACGCTAGAGCGCTGCAGCCAACAGCCTGATCCTGCTGCTGAAAGATTGTTGTTATAAGTGTCTGTATGGAGAAATGGAGAAGCTGCTGTTATCCTGCCGTGCATTCAGATCCAAACAGGGACATGTGGCGGCACCAGCTCCCCTGAAACATGATCCACAGCTACTTTTCATACGCTGCCACCTGCACAGGTGTCCTTTTTCCAACGCAAAGGTAGTAGATATTCAGATTTTCTCATGGCCACTTTTGAAAAAACCCTGAAAGTTAAAGCATTTTTCTTTAGGAAAAGAGAGCTTTAGTTTAGGATCTCTTCTCCTCTGTTGCTGCAGTAATCATCCCGGTCAGAAAGATCACTGCAGACCTGACAGTGAAGGAGTTAGGACTTGGCACAATTTGGAAAGGTGCAAGAACGAATTGTTTTTATTGAGAATACTGTAAGGAACATCTTTCTGCACCTCAAATAAGCAAATTCACTTCTCGTGTAGTCCACAGCGCTGTCTGCTGCTATTATATTTCTGCTCCAGCTTGTTTGTATTTCTTTACACTAATCCTAGTCGTCTATGGCGGTGTAAAACCCCTGATTGTAATGATGGTGCCTCTGTAAACTGGATAGTGAAAAAGGAGAACGGCGTCAGAACGAGACTTCATCTTTCCATCATGTTGTCAGACTCTAATAATCTGAGCTCTTTCAGCAGCTCGATCTCACTCAGTACAGGACGAGTTTAAAAACCATTTGACACAAAAGCACACGAAAACATTCTCCAGGTTGAACGATCCAGAAAGTTTCCCGTTAGCTATTACTGGAATCCATACCTTTATCAATGGCCTTACTCATAGCATCTTTCTTTTCATAAGAAAACATTTTTCATCACTTCTTCTTCTTTTTATTTGACTTTAATGTAAGTCTCTGCTGTTTTTGGGCAAATGTTTGTACTGTTAGTCATATTTTTAATGTGTTCTGAAAATAAACAACAATGGAGGTATTTTGGACAGAAGCTGAGCTTAATCGCTGCAGCAGGAGGAAGCAGCAATCTGACGCTTTATGGTTTAAATCAAGGTTCATGAGCAGATATTTGGTCTTTTAGTTAGTTGAACAAATAGAAAATTGGCTCTACAGCGATAGAAACGAGCTGCGGACTTAAACATTCTGCAGATTAACGATGATCAGACGTTTAGGTATTTCATGTTTGAGCCTTTAGGTCTAAATGTTGCTCAGTCGGAGCCTGGTGTTTGGTTCTTTGTGTTTTCTGGTCGTTGCCTTCAGTCAGGAGAAACATCTCTACTGCCAGAAATAATTTTCCTACCAGAATGTATGTTTTTATTTTTACACTCCAAAGAGTTTTTACAGCTAAGGATTCTTGTTTCTAACGACCTTTTTATATCAATGAAGTGCAGTAACTTTTTTTTTTTATCTCTGCACAAATCCAGCTTTGAATATGAGGTCAAAGCTCCAACTTATTTACTACTTTACGAGACAGTTTTGTTCATTTGTTGCAGCCTTAGTAAAAAAAAAATAATTTCTGAAGGTGAAAAAGTATTTTAAAATACGCAGCCAGTGAATCAGACTGATAGGAAACGCGTCTGAGCAGCTTCAAAGGGTCCAAGACTGACGAGGATTCCACCAAAAATGATTTCTTTATGACACGTATTGAGCTCCTAAAGCGGGGTCACTGTGAATAAAGAGGACCTGCCTTTCCTCTGTACAACGTCACGTTAAAGGTGAAAGTCAGTTTAAAGTCTTTCTTTTAATTTAAAGCTTAATGTGATGAAAAACAGATGCAACACAACTTAAACTGCTTTTCCAAACAGCTCTTTGGCCCTATTAAAGTTAAAGAGTCATCAGAATTTACTGCAACTTAAAAAAATCTTATTGTGAATTTTTTTTTGTGTCAGAGAAAACGGCTGAAAAGTCTGGGCACAAACTGGTTAAAAAAAAGAATTGAGTCAGTAAACCAATCGGAACAAATGTTGGGATGTTTTTCTCTATCACAAAGTTTGTGAATCTGGTGCAGAAATACGAGTACAACTTTAAATGTTTAAGATCACTAAAAGCAGCATCATTTGTTTTCTTTTTTTTTTTTGCATGTTCAAATCATTTAATTATCAACTTTTGCTCCTTGTAGTTTCTGGGCCGCAGATATTTTCTAATCGAACTATATTTAGTCTTTTTGCACACGGGCCGACTGCATTTCCTAAAATATAATCTAGTCTTCATAAGGTCTTTCAGGTTTAATGCAAGAACTTTTACAAACAGATTTATCCCTAAATGAAATTGCTGCATTCACAAATTTTCCCGTATGTTGAATTTTTTCTGAAACAGACATTTTCTAGCACTGTTTTTGTATATTTCATCACTTTGAAGTGATTTTAAATGTCAAAATCCATCCAACAACAACGTAAGAGAAAGTTAGTATTACAAAAATGTTCTTGCATGAGGCCGAAAACTAAATATTGTGACAAGAAAAGCACTTTTCGGTCAAACGGTTTGACTCATTTAGAAAATTTAGCTGTTCAGTTGGAGGACAAATGGGTTCATAAAGTAATGTGTCCTGCAAATAATGCAAACATTTACATTATCAGTTAATAGATGGTTTTGTCTGTAAAATGGTAAGAATGTTTTTCTTTATCTGAATTTAAAATTTATGGAAGATTTTCAAACTCAAAATCGCTTCAAAGTGGTGAAATATAAAATCTTTGTAAAAACATGAACACATCATTTCTAAAGCCCCCGAGAAGTCAAAATATGAGGAAAAAAGTTCTTGTGAATCACTTGAAAAAAACACTTAAAAAAAAACATCTGTTTTTATGAGTTCTTGTGTGAATCCAAGCCTACCAGAAAGTTAAATAATTCTTCACCCAACAGCCCCAAGCTGAAAAATATTTGGATTTATAATTTAGCTGAGGTGAAAATGAAATAACTGAAAGGAGAAATCAGAAATCCTCTAATTTTACACTTAAACCTGCAAATTTATCACATTTTGCTCTGATGCTGACTCAAACAATACGATCATTATCACAATAGTTGTCCATTATTTCCCAACATGTTCACTGAAAGCAGTAATGCAACCAAATAGTAAAAAGTCAAATTAATAAGGATTAAAATCTCACTCATCTGGTGCTCCAAGCAGATTAAAACTGCTGTTTTTCTTCTGCATATTAGCCAGTTTTCTACAGATGATCTCAGAGTCTGACAGGTTTTCTTTAACTTGTTTGTTTTGAGGGAAACTTTTTATGTTTTAGTCTGTTAATGATCATAGCTCTCTTCTGTTACTGCCAGTCAATGCAGGAAAACTTTGCAGTAGCTCTGATGTGTCGAGCCTGAGGGCAGAAGTGTGTTTTTTCTTTATGCAAAGTTAAAGAGGAGCCGGAGTTTCTCCTCTATGAACCCAGTGCCAATGTAACAACCTGAGACTCCCAACGGTCTGTTTAACCAGTCAGAAGGATCAAACTGGCTCCGTCAGCTGTGATCTGTGACATAACGACGTCTTTCATCATGTCGGGAGGTTTCTACAGAAGCTCTGAGAGGCAGCTGAACAAAACAAATAAATTTATATTTAAATTTGAATAGTTTTATATCCTGTGTTTGACTTAAGAACAAGTGGGAAAGGCAGATCATTTATGTATCTTCCTAAAAAGAAAATGTGCAACTTAATCTTTTTTCTGAAGTGTTGTTGTAATTCTCATTTTGGCCACTAGAGGCCAACGTGCACCACGACTCCACTGCTCCTGATGAGGATAGATTAATTTACAGTCATGGGAAAAATGATTAGACCACCATTGTTTTCTTCAATTTCTTGTTCATTTTAATGTTTTTCTTGATAATAACCAATCTAGATCTAGATATCAGCTCTTAAATTAAACTCTCATGAGCTATTTTTGTTATATTTGTCCAAACCAATGTACCTTTAGTTGTACCAGGTATTAAAATGAACAGGAAATTGAAGAAAACAATGTTGGTCTAATCATTTTTTCCATGACTAAGTTTTCTTTGAGGGGAGGTTGAATTTCTCGCACAATTTTTATTTTAACAAATTTAATCTTAATGCCCAATATTGACCTAATACTGACAATGACACCAATAAACACCAATATAAAACATAATAAATAATGCAGAAAATGATGCTTGAGGTGATTTAAAAACGGTTTCAACTATTTTCTTTTTCTTTCTGCTCTTTCAATTACTGAACATTTTTTTAAAAAAAAGACTCATAAATAAATATCCAGCATCATTTCTAAATGAACCAAAGCATCGTTTACATGTTCTATAAAAATCCCTTTTCAAAGATTTTTTGTCTTTTTTTTTTTTTTTTAATCTGCACATATCAGTAAAATCGGTCTGTGGCCAATGTTTGTCAATAAACCAATTCTAGTGTTGAATGCACTAGGAAATAAACCCCTTTTTAGAACAACAGAGTCGTGGTCACGTCAGCCTCTTGTGGCCAAAATGAGAATTACAACAACAAAGACTTAACAAATTCCTGCCAAAACTTTTTTTGAAGATTGAAGACGAAATATTTAAGTAACTTACAAAGATTATCCTCACTTTCTTCATCTGTTTTTAAGTTGTACAGGAGAAAAAACAGTTTGGATCAGAATTAAAAACCTGATTTTATTTTCCGTTCGTCTCTCTGAGCTTCCTTAGGTTTTCCAGGTTTTCCTCCGTTGAAAGTGTTTATGGCTCGTGTCTGTTTTTATGATGGTAGTCAATGTGTTACTGAGTGCTGTCTGATAAACTTAACCAGTTAAAAAATAAAAAGTACATGGACGTAAACTTACTTTAAGTATTGTTAATAAACTTCTGTAGACTTCGTTAGTGAACTGAAAGTGAACTTTTGTTAGAGGTTTTATTTAATTACTTACTGAGACACCATTAAGATGCACTTAAATATAATTAAATACATCCTTTTTTTCCAACTAATAATGGACTTTAAGTAACTAGAAGTACGTTTTTATTAAACTCAAAGTGTGTTGTTTTTATATTTCCAAATAACTTCTTTTTTTAGAATCTGGAATTACTTTAAAGTTGTACTTAAATCAAAATCAAATACTTTAATTAAAATCTACGTCAAGTTGAAACCAAGTTGGAATTAAGTTAAAAAACAAAAATGTATGTTGCATTACAAAATGATTTAGACTAGATGCTTAAATGTACTCAAGTATTTTTTTTCTTACCACTGCTTTACTTTTTAAAAATGTAACTTTTTTAAACATGAAGTAATTTCTTTTTTTTACTTTTCAAATTCCGTTTAAAGCAATTATAATTCAATCAAACCATGTGGATAATTCATTTTCGATATAATTTACAATTAACTATAGAAAAAAATAAATAAAAATAAATATATATATATATATATATATATATATATATATATATATATATATATATTTATAAATGATTTGTGATGATGTGTTGATAATATATTTGAAATATACTTTTTTTTTATAATTTCAAATGACTTAAAGGTGCAAATAAAATATATTATAAATTAGTTAATAAAAAATATAAATTATTTAATGAAAAACATTCAAATGGAAACAAAGTTGGAAGAAAATGTTCACTTTTGTTTATTTAACTGCAACTTAATGGTTTCTCAATTATTAAAAATTACTATTGTGGCAGATTTTTTGTATCACTAATGACACAGTTAGTAAATACATTGTTAGTATCTCAGAAATAAAACACGTTTGGTACTTTATTTGTTATAAGTAAAATTAAATCTGGTCTCCCTTGTACTTTTTTTTTTTCCTGGTTTGAAGAAGTTTCGAGACATTTTCAGTCATAAACAGCTGACGGAGTTCACAGGGTTTTAGTGTTTTGGCTGAAAACATCTCAGACAGTAACTCCTGCTGGTGTGTTTCTCTCCTCTGTCTTCTGTTTCTGCTGGACTTTAGTGTTTGTTTTTCTCTGGAAACTCAGATTTTCTTCAATCCAGTTTGATACAGACAATAAAAATCAGTTTCCACATCAATATGCCGTTTGTTTTAAATTGAACCTTTAACGTTCCTGAAGTTGTTTCACTCCATAAAAATGAATTAAAAATAAGTCAAATCTAATTTTAAAGTTAATATGACTGTAAATAAAGATTAATTTATTATATTACTAACTGTGAATGACAACCCTCTCAGTGCATAATGAAGAAGGAAACCATAAAGAAACGTATGAAGAAAATAATATAAATAAATTAATGCAAAAAGCTGCCAAAATAAAATATAAAAAACAACAAATTAATATGCCATCAATTGACCAGAACAAATATTTTAAATATGCATTTATTCTTTTTTAAAATAATTTATTCATATTTTTAAAAAATGTTTTGTTTCATTTTTAAATTTATTTATTTATTGATTATATGTTTTGAAGATATGTATGAAGAAAATAATACAGAAATAAATCATTTTGGGGGAATTGAGCGCTCAATAAAATATAATAATAAATAATAAAACCAAAAATTAAGTTGCAAAAAATAAATTATATTATATGAATAATTAATGCCAATATTTATTTTTAATAAATATTTTTGGTACATTATGTGGCATAATCATTTATTAATTGAGACATTTTTCATTTTTTTATATTTATTAATTTTAATTTTTGCAGCTCTGGTCCTCGGTGTAGCAGTGTCTTATTCTTTACTGTAGATATGAATCGTGCTGAGAAGGAGAGGGACATGATGAAATGAAGGAAACAGAGAAAACAAAGCGTTCTTTGTGACTCACACATAATTCTTCAGCCCGCCCGAGGTTGACCTTTGACCCTCAGCGCTCCAGAGCTGTGACATCACAAAGCACCGGAGCGACTCGAACACACAACAAACTCTCCAGTTTCACTTCTGTCTGTAATCTGAAGGTTTTTTTTTTTTTTATAAATAAGGGTTTGTATATATATAATAAATTGACAAATTGATTTCACATTTTATTCCTACAAACACACAGAAAATGTTTATATTTAATGCCTGCTGGCAGTATTTTCTGATTTATGGAGAATTAAAGAGAGATCTGTGAATCTTTTGACTCTAACAGGTCAACAAAATGTAACAAGAATTTTAACATAAATTACTTGATAAATAAATGAATATGCCATAAAATATACTTAAAATATTATTAAAGATAAATATAGGGATTAAATATTATATAACATGACATAAATGTATACTTGTTTTAATTGATTTTAATTTATTTACATTTGTATTGATACATTATTTATCTACTTTCTATTTTGCTGTTATTTATTTAAAACTGTTTTATTCAAGCTTCTGTCCGCAAAATATTTGATCTTGATAATTTATTTAATTTTGAGGAAGGAATGTATAAAAGAATGTATGAAGAAAAAAATACAAAAAAATACAATACATAATTAAGTAAATAAATACATGCAAAAATGTAAATAATAAATAAATGGATCAAAATTTGAAGAGACAGTAAAAGTTAAAATTTGAAAGTAAAAACATTTTTTAAATGAATTCTTCCACCTTTGTTATAAAGCACTTTGTGCTGCATTCGATGTATGTAATGTGCAATACAAATCAAGTTTATTATTATTATTCTTATTTTTTTTTGGCAAAATATTTTATATTGATATTTTTGTATATTGATAAATAATGTCTCATTTCTCTTTGTCTTTCGCCACCTGCTGTTCATTAAAGCTCTCACACGTTGGTGTAATTCATGTCTGTGTCCATAGAGGGCGCTATCTGACTACAGCCTGTCTAATCAGCAGGACTGGAACCAAATAATTAAATATGTAAATTAATTTGTGTTTTGATTTGATGTATAATTAAAATATTAGACATTATCTGCCTATTTGTTTTAAATGGACATCTAAAGTTCCTGATGTTTCTTTTCTGACCGCTGCAGCTGTTTTCAAGTCAAGTCAAGTCAATTTTATTTATATAGCCCAAAATCACAAATCACAGATTTGCCTCAAAGGGCTTCACAGAATGTACATGGTACGACACCCTCTGTCCTTAGACCCTCACATCGGCCAGGGAAAAACTCCTTAAAAAAGCCTTTTAGCAGGGGAAAAAGAAGAAGAAACCTCAGGGAGAGCGACAGAGGAGGGATCCATCTCCCAGGACGGACAGACGTGCAATAGATGTAATTGTACAGGACAGATCAACAGAGTAGAATAGAGTAGATAGAGGATGAAGGGGAGAGGGAGGGAGGATAGAGAGAGACGGTTGAGAGGGAGACAGAGAGGAGCAGGAGCTCTGGGAGGAGACAGCAGCAGGTGATGGGGCGCCACCATTGGCCAGTAGTGATGGTGAGTGTAGACTGGACCAGGAGAGGAGCATTTCCATCTGGGGCTGAACAAGATCCACGGCAGTGAGACCAGCAGGAGTGATGCCGAACAGAACAGACAAGGCAGGCCCGGGCTTGGGCCTGCCTTGGACCAGCCTCAAATATTCCTTACGGTGGTACTGGAGGCCAGGGTAATGCCATCGATGCTAATTAAGTCTTTTGATAATGAGTTTCGGAGGTGTTCGGGTTCCAGCACAATCATATCCGTTTAATCTGAGTCTAACATTAGGAAGTTGTGAACCATCCAGGTTTTTATGTCCTTAAGGCATGCATTAAGTTTGGCTAGCTGATCAGTTTCACCTGGCTTGATGTATATATATATATATATATATATATATATATATATATATATATATATATATATATATATATATATATATATATATATATATATAATATAATAAATAGGTTAAATCATCAAGAAACGAGTGAGGGAAGTCCCTGATTTCAACTCTCAGCAGTTCCCCAATGCACACAGAGCCTTCCCGTCAGACTCATAATCAAGTTCAACTGATGGGAGACCTGCAAGAATCGCACCGTTTTCATCTTTATTATTTCTTGGAGCTTCATTAGACTACCACTCAATGCAGCTTCACCAGCCTCAAAACTGTCTGTACGCCTTTTAATAATAATATAATAGATGAGTGTCATCAGCATACGATGGAAGTTAATTGAATGTTTTCTAATTATATTACCTAGAGGCAGCATATAAAGGGTGTTAATAATGACAGGTTGATTGCATCTAAGAAAGAAGTACCAGTTAAAGGTAGAACCTCTTTAAGCAGCCTTGTTGGTATGGGGTCTAAGAGACAGGTTGACGGTTTAGATGAAGAAATCATTGAGGTTAGTTGTTGGAAATTGATGGGAGCGAAGCGATCTAAATATATATCAGGGTTTGTACCCGTTCCAAAGGCTCCTGGATTTAAAGATGTCTCAGTGCCAGTTAATGGCAGGAGGTAGTGAATTTTATCTCTAATAGTTATATTTTCTCGTTGAAAAAGCTCATAAAATCATTACTAGTGAGGGCTATAGGAATACATGGCTCAATAGAGCTGTAACTATTTGTCAGCCTGGCTACAGACAGACAGACAGACGGACAGACAGACAGACAGACAGACAGACAGTCACAGACACACATCATTCATTGGTAATTAAAAAAAAAAATCTATTTATTTGTTCATTTTATGTCGTTTATTTTATTCATTCACATGTATAATAACAATATAAAATCTCACTTTCTTTTGCACCTTTTTATCTACTTCTTTATTTAAATTAATTAAAAATGTATTTATTATTATTTTATTTATTATCATTAATATTATTATTATTATTATTATTATTATTATTATTATTATTATTATCATTATTATTATTATAATTCATTCGTAAATTATTTTAAAATCTATTCATTTGTTCGTTTTATGTTATACACTTTATTAATTCACATGTATAATAACATGATAAATCCCACTTTTTTTGTGAACATTAAGCATTTACGATAACCGTAATCACTTGAACGCAACGCCAGGTAGCGTGTGTCCTGTGAGAGATCTGATTTCGGAGGTTTCTGGCAGTCCTTGAATGCGTCCTGGGCTGTGATTGGCTGCTGCTCTGGGCCAAACAGAGTTCAGCGCTCTGTCAAAAGAAGAAGAAAAAGAAGAAGAAGCAGCGACACAAACAGTCGACCTGCAGCCTCCTGGGCACTATGAAACACTCTGCTGACTGAAAGCAAGCCTTTAATCTGAACATTAAACATATATTAAATATTTACAGCTTAAAATAAAAGGCCTCGCGTAGGCGTGTGAAGCTCGGTTTCCTCCTTCTGACCGGAGCGAGCTAGCGTTAGCCTGTTAGCTTAGCAGGAGCCGCTCCGCCGTGTGTCCGTGTGTGTGCAGGACTTTGCAGCTCCAGGAGAGGACACAGATCCACCCGGAACTGCACCAGAACCGACCCAGACTCTTCTCTACACCTGCGGCTGCACGTGTCGGGTCCAAACGCGCCTTTTGCACGTAAAAGTTTGACACAAAGGCGACAAAAACATCGCTGCAGAACGAGGAAGTCTGAATGATCCGCTGCTCGCTGCTGCAGCTGCACTGCCTTATTGAGCTGCTTCTCCTGCAGCCCTGCAGCCTCTGACCGATCCTCTGGGGAAGTATCTTTGCGTGCGATCGCTAAATCTATCGGCATTTAATCAAGCTAGTCTGTTATCCACACCAGCTCTTATCTGATAATCTTATAAAGCTGGAAAAGAGTCAAAGAAACGAGATGATTCCGGACAAAGCGCCGAAGGAAGATGTCTTCCACGGGTCCGAGGACCTGAAGAAGGACGCTCACATCCCCAGTTTTGATAGATATAAGGAGCTCTACCTGAAATCCATAGAGAATCCAGATGGTGAGTCTGTTATCACTCTGCCCCCTTTATAGAGAAGTGGTAGATGTTTAGGGGGAGACAGTAGGTCAACAATATGCTTCATAGCACATCATCTGAAAACTGCAGCCTAAAGATTATTCTGAGATGCAGCTCAGTTCTTCTGGTCATAAATGTCTAATTAAAATGACTTAATTAATCATTAATTAAAGCTATTGAGGTGTATGAGGGTTCAGAACTTTAACTTTGGCTTTCTGATACATTTTCAGCTCAATTTTGTCACAAAAGTTGCTGCAGGAATTCTTGGGTTGATACAATTTGTAACACACATTTGCTGCTAAATTTCTAGGAATATTCAGATGCAATAGGCAGAAAATAACACATTTTATTGTAGAAGAAAAACTACATGGTTTCTGTCCCAAACAGCATCTGATAAAGTGGGCATGTCACATCCAAAACCAGCCCAAATATTTAATAAAGTAAACAGAAACAGAGAAAAGCAGCCAGGGTTCACACACAGATTTTTGTCTTGTTGTCTGTCCATATTTATGCAGCTCACAGACTGTTTAGGGACCCGAGTATGCGGAAATATCCACATATAATAGGACATAATAATGCTTGATGGTTTTTGGAGGCATGTCTGTAAAGAGGAGACTTGTGGCCCATAGAGAATATTTTCAGTTGGATACTGTGAGTTGCAGCAGCCTCTGAAGGGGGAAAATCTATCATATTTTTGAGCTAATATCTGTGCATTATTTCACCCCTTCCTGGCATCATATCACGACGTGGTTGGTACCGATCGTCTGCTGTAGTTTGGGTGTTTCAACTGTTGAGTGAATCTTGTTGAAACGGAGCAAGTTAAAATAGGAATTTTTCCCTATTTTCTGACAGTTTATAGACAAATATACTCATCTATAAACTTGAAAATAACTGGCATGTTATTGATTATGAAAACAAACATCAGATAACAACAAAAATAGCTGATAAGAGTTGAATTTAAGAGCTCATATCTACCATTTTCCATGGTTTTCTTAATAATAACCAAAATCATTATCAAGAAAACCATGAAAAATGTCTAGATATCAGCTCTTAAATTAAACTCTTATCTTTATATTTGTCCAAACAAATGTACCGTTAGTTGTACCAGGCATTAAAATGAACAAGAAATTGAAGAAAACAATGGTCTAATATATTTTTTTCCATAAATAATTCAAGCTAAAAATGTGCTCAGGTTCCAGCTTGTCAAGGATTTCCTGCTGTCTTTATCATACATCAAAGTCAAATTTTGGATTTTAGATGTTCATCAGATAAAAAAAAATGCAATTTGAAGTAATTCTTTGAGGCTCTTGAGGCCACATTTTCTACTTTTTTACAGTTAAACTGAAGATAATCAGGAGATTAATCATTACTTTAATTAGCTATTTGTTGTAGTTTCCAGCTTGGTTTGAAAAAAAACCCCCAGTTTTATTCTTTTCGTTTTTTGTCTCCTAAAGTCATTTTCCTGCTTGTTACCTGCAGACAGTCGGAGCTGAAGGGGTTATTTCAGGTTTTCTGGGTAATAAGGAAGTGGCGTGGCCTTTGGGTGGGACGTGTCTCTGTTGAACTCACTCAACAGGAGGGGGGAGATTCTGTATCTGTGCAGCTATTGTTAATCAACAGCTGCTCGTGTCATTAAAGTTTGAAGTGTGGAAGCAACCAGACGAGTTCCTCCTGCAGGTGGAATTTGGCTTCAGTGACATTCTGTCTCACATGGAGCTCACAAGTTTATTTTATAACATTCATAACAGCCACCAGAGTTATCAGGAGGAAATAATTACTTTGGTTTATTGAGATTTACAGGAATGTAAGTTAATGTTAAACAGGGAATGTCGGCCATAATAAAAATCTCACAGAAGGAACTTTAAGAGGGAAAGAAGATGATTAACCAGCTTGAGTTGCAAACCTGTGAAATCACAATGAGAGGGAGGTTCAGCTGTATGTCGACCCACAAAGAGGCGGTTTGCTATTTGATGTCTTTTCTTCAAATGTTTACGAGCTCTGCTGCTGATTCAGAGCCTGACCGTCTTTTCACTCAGTCAGGACTGAAGACAGAATATATTTATGCAGCGTTTTGGTGGGCAGATCGGCAGATTCAACACTTTAAAGTTTCGTCTTGAAAATGAAGTTTGACCCGCTCCAAATCTCTCTCAGCTACTCTGCAGAATAACTTTGCTCTGGTGATTTTTGGGGGACATTTATTATAATTTTTTAGACATATGTAAGGTTAAACTACTCACTACTAGTTCAAATTTGATTGACTTTTATAACATATTTGTCATAAATAAACAAGCAAAAAAACCCCCCAACAAAACATAAAGGCAGGAAACCTAACAGACATTGAAATAGACTACTAAAATAAAATTGGTTACACTAATGCAGCGAGCATCATTTATGTTTGATAATCTGTATAAAACATGATGAAACAAATCATCAACACCTTGTCAAAGCCTTATCACAGATGCAGACTAAAACTGTCCACTGTTCTTTGGCCATGTCCTTTTTCAA